>NC_090230.1:37564789-37868539 GCF_024489055.1 Chanodichthys erythropterus | reverse complement strand
TCAGTAGTCCTTGGCTATGAGGCTCCCATCAAGCACAGTAAGGAATGCCATGATATTGCAGCCCAGACCATCACTGATCCAGCCTGTTCCTCACCGGCAACAGCCCGGTGTTAAGCCTCTTAGGGGCTTCTCCACACCGTAACGCCCACGAATGTGGGAAAGACAGTGAATATGGACTCATCAGAGAACAATACATGTTTCACATTGTCCACAGCCCAAGATTTCCACTGTTTGCACCAATGAAACTGACATTTGGCATTGGCACGAGTGACCAATGGTATGGCTATAGCAGCTCGACAGTGAATATTGACTCTGTGGAGCTCCTGACGAACAGTTTTGGTGGAAACAGGAGAGTCGAGGTGCACATTTATTTCTGCACTGAGTTGTGCAGCTGTGGTTTTTGTTTTTTGGATACAATCCGGGTTAGTACCCGGCCATTCCTTTCAGGCAGCTTCCTCTTGCATTAACAGTTACTCCTGTTGGATGTGGTTCATCTTGTGAGGTGGTATGCTGACATTACCCTGGATAAAAAAGCTCTCAATACACCACAAAGGCTTGTCACTGTCCTGGTCACAGATGAGCCGGCGAGACACGCACCAACAATTTGTCCTCTTTTGAACTCTGATATGTCTCCCATTATGTTGTGTGGATTGCAATATTTTATGTACAGCTGTGCTGTTGCTCTGCTAATTCAACCTTCACACTCTGCTCTTACTGATGTGAAATCAGTGAAGATTGGCCACCAGGTCACGCATATATAGAAATGAAATGACCAACATTATATTTGCCAGTGTTTCAATTTCATTGTCCAACCACTGTATTTCGAAAAGAAAAAAAAGAAAATCTTGCTTTAATACTGGGGGAAAAAGTACAAATGATAAAGTGCAAAAGAACAATGTGTATACACTGGAGAGAGATGATCATCAATTCTCCACACCTAAACTCAAGCACCTCAACAATTGAACAAGCATACATAGAAAGTATTAAGTCAAACAACATTCATGAGAAACAATTCATGTTGAAAAAGTAAACGACTTTTTATACTCAAAGGGGACCTATTATGCCCCTTTTAACATGATGTAATTTAAGTCTCAGGTGTTCCCAGAATGTATCTGTGAAGTTTGAGCTCAAAATACCCCACAGATCATTTATTATACTATGTTGTAAATACCCATTTTTGAGTGGAAGGAAAAACATGCTGCTTTCGTGCATGTTTCTTTAAATGCAAACAAGCCGATGTGCCTCGGATACTCTGCCAAAAACTAAAACATCTGTTTAGTTTTGATTAACAGGCTTGTTCAACTCGAAGCAGCGCTACACAGACTGTTCAGCGTATGACGTCAAAGTACTGCGAGAGCGATTTTAAAAGCTTACAGAGCCACCTAATCACTCTAGCAGTATTTTGATGTCATACACCGATCGGTCTGTGCACCGCTGCTTGAAATCAAACAAGCCTATCAAATCTATCGTGGTCACGCTCACGTGACATTGCAGTTCTTCATCATCATGAAAGTTTGTTATCTGCATGCGTTTTAAACTGATGTGTTCTGAGCACACATATCCGTAGCACGTGCACAGAAAGCTGGCTATCAGAAGGAGCATCCGTATTCCGTGAGTATTAAACTAAGTTCTCTTTCACGTCTTATTGCGCTAAAATACACACAAGGTTATGTCAAATACACACAAAGTTTACAGACACAGTCGGTTATATCTGTGAATGTAAACAGTGAGTAGAGAAAGCGCATGTCAATATGAGATCTGTGTATTAAAGTGACAGCAGCATAATATACAGTACAGTACCTACTGCTGTATATGCTGTTAATATGAACCAAACAAAAAACAAAATCACTCACTGCTCGATTAAATAACTTTAGTAGCTTTATTAAGAATACATTTCTTACTTAAATGCTTCTGTTAAATGCTCTGGTGAGGAGATAAACATGACGGACAGTGTACAGCTCACTAAAGGGAGGAGTTTAGCTAATAGGGCAGATTTTGTCGGCAGTCATGGGCGGAGCTTCCCGAACTCTTAAGTAAGAGTAGGGGGAAATCTGGAACCGCTCGTTTGGAGACTGTTTATGATTTATGCGAGTTGGTGGATTTTTACCTTTATAGCTTGGTTGTTTACACACACTGCGGACACACATCATACACCTTATAAAAGTGAATTTTGCATAATAGGTCCCTTTTAAGTCTGTAAACATTTCTATTCTAACAGTACTACAAGTTCTGTTCTTCTGAAAGATGTACAGTGGAGCCACTTTATCTCTAAAGTGTGTGAATGTTGTGATATTGCTGCTGAATAAGCCCAAGAAAAAAACAAAAACAATTAATTTGATACTGAAGGTAATCTAAATGCAATTTAAAAATATACATTTTTAAAAGTGCAACAGTAACACTGGCATTAAAACCCTAAGAACAGTTCAAGGAAATGAAAATTGTGTCATCATTTACTGACCCTCATATCATTCCAAACACATAAGACTTTCGTTCATCATAAGAAAATAAAAGATATTTATAAATGAAGATATTTTTATTGAAATCTGAGAGATTTCTGTCCCTCCATTAAAAGCTTATGCACTACGTATGTTCGCTGATCAATGTTTATGTGAATAAAAGCCCAAATTAAATCGGTCAACATACAAAGCGATCTTCAGAGGATTTGGATTAAACCGCTCGATTCATATGGATTAGTTTTACAATCTCTTTATGAACTTTTTGAAGCATCAGAGTTTTAGCTGAACAGACTCCCAATGGAGGGACAGAAATCTCTCAGATTTCATTAAAAATATCTTCATTTGTGTTCCGAAGATGAAAGAAAGTTTAATGGGTTTGAAACGACATGAGGTGAGTAAATGATGACAGAAATGACATTTCCCTTTAAGAGCAGATGTGCTAATCGAGTGCTGTCACATTGGCAGGGCTCTATGATCGGATCTTTTTAATAAGAGGATTAGTCCATCTTTTTAGGCACGTGGCCCATTTTTGTGCGCATGTTACGCACAAAGAAGAAACAAACTGTTGTTATAGCGCAGGTGATTTCCGCTACCCAGAATGCTGTGTCCCAGCTGTAGCGTTTGGCAATGGTGCTGAATGGCAGGCCAGCAATGAATGCACCAACTGAAAGAAAGATTATAGGTTATATGGAGCATTTTACTTCATGCATTTTATCATGAAATGATTGCTGCAGATTTACCATTTGCCATCAGAGCTACAATGGCATGTGATGTCCCACAGAAATTGGAGGGGGCGCTCTCACTCGCAATCACCCCAAACAAGGCAATTGGTCCGTATGAGGAAAATCCAAATGCAGCACCAAGAATCAAAATCCAAAGCTGCAGAACAGAAAGATATGTTTTTTTAAAATTTGTATTAAACAACATTAGAATGAAAAACTAAGACACTAAAGATAGCTAATTCATTTAAATCTCTATCTAGAGGAGCTCTATACCTCTTTCTCAGAGACACCAGTGAGGACTGAAACTGGATGGAGTGCCAAAACCCATAGCGGTGCTTCCTGAGGAAGCACACATAACCATTTAACAAACACAAGAAAATTAGCTACGTTTCCATCCAAAGTTGCACATTTAATTTATGCGCAAAATTGGAATCTCTCTTTTCATATTAAACTTTTGCATAGAAAGCACCGTTTCCATCCAATGGGTTAAAGAGAACGAAATTGTCACTTCCTGGAAAACTGGTAAAAAATATTTGTAATAAAAATTTAAGCTGATGCAATCGGGGAATCCACTTTAGTTTTTTTTCCTACGTAATAAATTACTCGCGCCTCAGAATGCGCACACAACGCAATAAATGCTGTCATGTTATCTTACATTCATAGGTGGGTACCTGGTGTGTGAGAATGCAATCATGCGAGACAGAGATCTGGAAGGTAATTATACTAAATCATTGTGATGAGAGACTTTGGTTCAGGCATTTCAGAATGATCAAACCAACATTTGAGATGCTGTGCAATGAAATTGGTCCCTTGGTTAGTCCAGTTAACCAATCACATCCACTGATGAGACAAAGTCAGTTTGCGCATCAAGGGATTTATTCAGCAAATGTGATTCCATTGTATGCTATACACATGTCTTTTTATTGGATGCATGTTTTTTTACATGCATTTTTTAGAATTCATGTTTTTTGTTTATGTGATATTCCAAAATTTGTATAAAAATAGGTGGATGGAAACATACTGTAGCTATTGATGCTCGTATAGATTTTACAATAACTTTAAATAATATTTAGATTAAAAAAACAAACAAAAAAAACAAACAAACAAAAAAAAACGTACCTCTGGGACCTCTGGTGTGATGGTAACCCGGAAGAGGTACATGGACACAGCCATGCCTGCCATCATCATCAGGAGTAGCCCATGGCGAGGATTACCATAGACACCCAGCCCTTGCTGTAAAACAGGAAGTTACTGTTTAACAGATGACAAGGGGTGTGTCTCAATCAGCTCCCTAGCTACCAAGCTCATGAATCAGTATATCGTGTACACGAATTCGGGCACTGGTCAGGACAGTAAAGGACGCTGGTTCACTATACATTGGGACACTTATGACTATTTCCGGTGACGTGACAACATCCTCATTGTACATCATCACTACTGGTATTATGAACAACAGCAGAGCCGATAACTTTCTGACATTACTTGTGATGTTATTTTAAGTACTTTATGATAAATTCTTTGCTTGTTGCATATATGTGCAAAATTTCAGCTGTAAATAAATTATAAATGTTAGCTAGATTGTGTTTGAATTGCCTGTCTAACGATGTATGTTTATGCTAAAATATAATAAAGTAATGGTTTATATTTTTAAGAACACATCACGCATCGCTATGAGTAGTGAGTTGGCTCACGTGATTTAAAGGTGCCCTAGATTGTTTTTCTACAAGATGTAATATAAGTCTAAGGTGTCCCCTGAATGTGTCTGAAGTTTCAGCTCAAAATACCCCATAGATTTTTTTAAATTAATTTTTTTAACTGCCTTTTTTGGGGCATCATTAACTATGCACTGATTTTTTCAGCACGGCCCCTTTAAGAGATGCGCTTCCTCTGTCACACGAGCTCTTGACTATATATACATCGCATTTACAAAGTTCACACAGCTAATATAACCCTCAAATGGATCTTTACAAGATGTTCGTCATGCATGCTGTATGCATGCTTCGAATTATGTGAGTAAAGTATTTATTTAGATGGTTACGTTTGATTCTGTATGAGTTTGAGGCTATGCTCTGTGGCTAAAGCTAACATTACACACTGTTGGAGAGATTTATAAAGAATGAAGTTGTGTTTATGCATTATACAGACTGCAAGTGTTTAAAAATGAAAATAGCAACGACTCTCGTCTCTGTGAATACAGTAATAAACGATGGTAACTTTAACCACATTTAACAGAACATTAGCAACATGCTAATGAAACATTTAGAAAGACAATATCATGATATCATGGATCATGTCAGTTATTATTGCTCCATCTGCCATTTTTCGCTGTTGTTCTTGCTTGCTTACCTTGTCTGTGCACAGATCCAGCCGTTAATACTGCCTTTCCTTGTCTAATGCGTCGAATGGGCTGGCATTATGCAAATATTGGGGTCATACATATTAATGATCCCGACTGTTACGTAACAGTCGGTGTTATGTTGAGATCCGAGTGTTTTCCGGAAGTCTTTTAAACAAATGAGATTTATATAAGAAGGAGGAAGCAATGGAGTTTGAAACTCAATGTATGTCTTTTCCATGTACTGAACTCTTGTTATTCAACTATGCCGAGGTAAATTCACATTCTGATTCTAGGGCACCTTTAAGTAACTCAAAAATTGACCAAAAATTAGTAATGCACCAATATAGCAATTAAGGGTGATAGGCCATTATTTAAATTAATTTTAAATGTATTATTATTATTGTTGTATTCTTTTAATTATTAATATACTATAATGGCCAATATTATTAATCAGTCTTTTGCAATAAAAATCATCATTAAGTCCATTATTTTAATTAATTTTAAACATAATTTCATTATTATTGTATTATTTTTATTTTAATTATTAATATAATGGCCAATATCATCAATCAATATTTTGCAACAAATATTATCATTATTAATTCCATTATTTTAAATACATTTATTATTATTATTGTATTATTGTTATTTTAATTATTAATATAATATAATGGCCAATTTCATCAGTCAATATTTTGCAACAAATATTATCATTATTAAGGTCATTACTTTAAATAATTGTAAATTTATTATTATTATTATTATCATCATCGTATTATTTTTATTGTAATAATTAATATAACATAATCGCCAATATTATCAATCGATTGCAACAAATGTTCTTATTATTAAGAGTTTTCTTAAAGTAAAAGATTTATTGGTAATGATTGAGAAGTTGATGAAAATCAAGCATCAAAGCATTATAATGTACACAAGAACAGATGAAAAAGTTGATAACTTTAGAAACAACATACCATGGAAAAAACAGGCTGAAATGAAAAAAAAAAGCCCTTATATTATCTGCTCCCAATATTGGCCTAATAAAAAAAAACACTAATATAATCTAATATAATGTACATTCCAAATGAATAGATTGTGCTTTAAACTGAACCCACCCGAGCAACAGCTCTGTCCGACAGATAACCAGCTCCAATGCTGCCAAAAAACCCACCAACTTCCAGTGCGCTCATGTACGTGCTGCCTGTAGAAAACACACAAACACGTTAGCATCCTCACAAGAACCATAAACAACAAAGAAAGCTTCAGGATACACAGCTATAAAGTACCAGACTCACCCATCATGGCAGACTGGCCTTTTTCCTGCATGAGGAAGAGCTGACCCCAGTCAGTGCAGGCGATCTTTACCCCAAACACAACCAGGTATCCCGCAGACAGCACCCAAAGGTACGGAGACAGCAGGAAGTCTTTTAGACTGCTTTCATCGTTAGGGCCTGGAAAAACAGTGGATATGTCCTTTAAATAAATCACCAAGATTGATCAAAAACACAGTAAAACCAGTAATATTATGAATTATTATTATAATTTAAAATAATTGTTTTCATATTTTATTAATGTTCAAAAAATAATTTACTCCTGTGATGCAAAGCTGAATTTTCAGCATCATTACTCCAGTCTTCAGTGTGTCACATGATCCCTCAGAAATCATTCTAATATGCTGATTTGCTGTTCAAGAAACATTTATTATTATCAATGTTGATAATGATGAATAGAAAAGTAACATCACAAATGTGTTCACTTTTGATCAATTTAATGCATCCTTGCTGAATAAATTTTTTAAAAAGTATTACTATTTGTTTCTCTCCAGCTATAGACTAACAAACACCAGTTTGATTTCTTACCTCCCTTCTTCCCTTTGCCCTTTTTAGCTCCAAGCTCAATGTTGGGCAGCCCCACATCACTGGGTTCGTTCTTCACCATCAGAAGGCAAGCGAAAGCGACGGCCATGCAGATCACCCCAGACATGGACATGATGATTCTCCAGTTATAGTACTGAACCAACACTGTAGTGATGATGGGTCCCAGACTACCTGCCAGGTTCATACTGCAGCACAGGACGGCCCACCACGTGCCAAACTGAGACGGTTCAAACCACTGTAAGAAGCCAGAACAAGGCCATTTAATTTTTTTTTTTTTTTTTACTTCTTCATAGAAAACAGTTAACTATATCAATACAAGAAGAATATGGGTACAAATATACTATGAATTATGGAAGAATTATGGAACAAATATACTATGGAAATAAATGGGGCCCATCAACTGTTTGGTTTCTGACATTCTTCAAAATATCTTCTTTTGTGTTCAGCAGAAGACAGAAATTCATACAGGTTTGGAACAACTTGAGGGTGAGTAAATGATGACAGGATTTTAAATATCCCTTTAACAACTAAAGAGGCATGGTGGTGGAAAAAAAATATGAGATAGGAAGAAAAAAATATTTAAAAACTTTTGCATTCGCTTGCAAAACATTTGCATTTCTCTGAGAAACTTTGTGTTCACTTGCAAAACTTTTTCTCAGGAGAATGCAAAACATTTGTGAGAGAACACCAAAGCATTGACATAATTTTTCCTCAGGGGAGGAGCTAAGCTAATAGCCACTCATGGGCAGAGCTTCCTGAACTCTTACGCCAGTGTAGGGGGAAATCTGGAACCACTCATTTGGAGACTGTTTATGGCTTCTGTGAGTTGGTGGATTTTTACCATTATAGCCTGGTTGTTTACACACACACTGTGGACACACATCTGTGTTCAAACACCTTATTAAAACTAATTTTGCATAATAGGTCCCCTTTAAGTCTGTAAACATTTCTATTAATATAACAATTTTTCCTCAGCCCTCATATTTTTATCAGCAACAAGGCTCTCTTATGGAAGCTTGTTTCCTCCACAGAATAAAATATTTTAAAAGATAATCGAGACTTCTCGCGCAATTCTTACTTTTTTCTTCAGAATCACGAGACTTACGAAACTCGCAGTTGTGTGTTATAAAGTCAGAACTGCAAGATATAAACTCGCAATTGCAAGAAAGAAAAAAAAGTCAGAATTGCGAGATTTTAACTCATATTGTGAGAAAAAAGTTAGAATTTCGAGCTTAAAATCAGAATTGAAAGATATAAAATCGTAACTGCAAGAAAAAAGTATTTTTTCCCCTTAGAATTGGACTTTATAACTTGTTTACTTTATTGACTTTACAACTAGTTTATATCTTACAATTCTGACTTTATAACACACAATTGTGCCTTTATTTCACGCAATTCTGAGATAAAATGTCAGAATTGCGAGATAAAAAGTCACAATTACCTTTTTTATTTTTATTCTGTGGCAGAAACAAGCTTCCATACTATCTTCATGGCAAGTCCAAAGTGAATAATAAAAACCATACAATTAAAAACTAGCTATAAAGACATTTTTGATTAATACAAGATAAAAATTCAAAGATACATTCATGTGGTACATTTTTAAATACACCATTTAATTTCTCTCAATATAAACAATGTCTATTTTAACAGTCATTCGGGTTTTACAAGGAAAGCATGATCTTTTTTCTTCACCTTTCAATAAATAACCATGTGTGTGAATCTTGAGTGACCTAAACGGCAACTAGTAAAAAACAAATCCTAGTATACGTAGGTTTTTTCATGTAACTTGTTTCTGTGCCATTCATCCCATTTCAGCTGCCCAATGCTGGACAAAACCTCCTTTTGGGATGCTCTTAAAGTGAAAAAAAAAAAGAAGAAAAAAAAAAGTCTGCAATAATTAGTTGGGTTTTTTTTTTATGTAAAAATTAGCATATCTAAGTAAACAATATTTAGAATCTGGACAACAATTAAATAACATTTAGTTCCTTAAAATAAGCAATGCCAGTTAATGACCTTAACGCATTTGATCATCCACTGGAATGTAGGTCATATTTAATATTATTTATTTGACTGCAGACCAGCCAGTGCTTCCAGGTTGGTTTGGCAAGGTTAACTGTTGTTGGTTTCTTTAATTAGATTTAAGTGTATCGTAACTCTCACAACTTGGCTCCACAAGTATGTAGCTGGGATCAGCTGTTGCATCAAGAGTACATAGTGACATTCATCAGTGTGAAGTCAGCAGTTGGAATCCCCAACTATTAGCGTCACATTGCCAACACTGGACGACAGGTGCATACTGATGGATTTTAAGGTCAAAGGGTCAGTCTTACCTTCCGAAGCACCTTTCCACATGGTGGCCAGCCGAAACCCTGGCCAAACCCGTTCACGAACCAGAGCACGGTAAACATCATGACAGTGGATGACCAGGAGAAGGCGATGTTTATGGTGCCCACAATGAAGAGCCCGATGGAGAAGAGCCAGCGAGCGCTGATCCTGTCCGAAAGCACTCCGCTGATAAACTTACTGATAGCATAGGCCAGAGTCTGACTGCTGGTGATCAGCCCTGCATCACAGGAAACAAATGAAAGAATGTACTCGGCGCTGTTTTGTGGCTCTGGCACGGATTTCTTAGTAAGCCTTGAAATACTGCATTGCAATAAAACAATGTTCAATGTTTGTTTTTTTTCCAAACCATGAAGTGAATAGAAAGACCCTCTCAGGCATAACATTATAACCACCTTCCTAATAATGTGTTGGTCCCCCCTTCTGCATGCCCTGACCCATCGTGGCATGTGGCAGGGCGCATTCTCCTGCTGAAAGAGGCCACAGCCACCAGGGAATACCTTTCCATTAAAGGATGTACATGGTCTGCAACAATGCTTAGGTAGGTGGTATGTGTCAAAATAACATCCACATGGATGGCAGGATCCAAGGTTTCAGTGCCTCTACTGGCTTGCCTTCTTCCCATAGTGCCTCCTGGTGCCATGTGTTCCCAGGTAAGCGACGCACACACACACGGCTATCCACGTGATGTAAAAGAAAACATGATTCATCAGACCAGGCCACCTTCTTCCATTGCTCCGTGGTCCAGTTCTGATGCTCACGTGTCCACTGTTGGTGCTTTTGGCGGGGGACAGGGGTCAGCATGGGCACCCTGACTGGTCTGCAGCTATGCAACCCCATACGCAACAAATTGTGATGCACTTTGTATTCTGATATCTTTCTATCAGAACCAGCATTAACTTCTTGAGCAATCTGTGCTAGCTCATCTGTTGGATCGGACCACACAGGCCAGCCTTCGCTCCCCACGTACATCATTAAGCCTTGGCCGCCCATGACCCTGTCACCGGTTCACCACGGTTCCTTTCTTGGACCACTTTTGATACTGACCGCTGCAGACCAGGAACACCCCACAAGAGCTGGAGTTTTGGAGATGCTCTGACCCAGTCATCTAGCCATCACAATTTGGTCAAACTCGCTAAAATCCATACTCTTGCCCATTTTTCCTGCTTCTAACACATAAACTTTGAGGACAAAATGTTCACTTGTTGCCTAATATATCCCACCCACTAACAGGTGCAGTGATGAAGAGAAATCAGTGTTATTCACTACTCCTGTCAGTGGTCATAATGTTATGCCTGATTAATATATTTTTAAATACAATTCATTTCTGTGATAGCAAAGCTGAATTTTCAGCATCATTACTCCAGTCTTCAGTGTCACATGATCCTTCAGAAATCATTCTAATATGCTGATTTGCTGCTGAAGAAACATTATTATCAACATTGAAAACATTTTTTTGTGGAAACTGATACATATTTTTTCAGGATTCTTTGATGAATATAAAAAGTTATACAGCATTTATTAAAAACAGCAATCTTTTGTATCATAAATGTCTTTACTATACAAAAGAATCTGATTGATCCCAAACTTTAGAGCGGTTACACACAACACACTTACCAAGCTCTTCTTTATCCAGATCAATCTCCTCCATCACTGATGGCATCAGAAAGGAGAAAGTCTTTCGGTTGAAGTAATACAGCATGTAGCCCACAAACATCGCAAAGAAAATAACGGTGCGGTAATATCCATAACCTGCTGCTCCCATAATTGCAGTTGTGAGATTATTAATTCAAGCAAAAAAATTGATAATATAAGAAAACTCTGCTACAAAAAATGTCTTATAGAACTGGACGAAAGCCTTTAGTTCTGATAACCGGTTTTGTCCTGATGAAACTTTACAAACTTTCAAAAACCAATCCAAAGGTCTACTTCATTTCATCTGACTTCTAAGGGGTGATGAAGATATTTTCAGCTCCTGTCCAGGTTCTTTAAAACTGCATGGTTGATAGGCGGCCTCTCTTCGGCCGGCATTCACTGCTGTGCCTGGAAAACAAAGTCAGTTTACTTTGGTCTCTATGAGAGCAGCTTGCTGTGAAGCGGGCCTGCAATTAAATACATCTGAGCAAAAACAAAGGCTCAGCACTATTTAGACTTTCACAATCAAAACCAGGCGAGAACAGAGGACGCTTTCATGAAAATACCACACTTTCTACAGACCTCATGCAGTCTAAAAGCCAAAGGGTTACTTGAGTGGCCATAGTGCATGGGAGGGGGATTTGGACAGCGATTTGAATTTGAAACATGATGCAGGACTCAAGGGAACATCTCTTGCAACAATGCCAAATCACCGGATAAAAATAACATAAGTGCTTGCTGCACATTGCAGGTGGACACGTGCACTCGCAATTTAGGAATTGATGAAAACGATAATCATTGTGTATACAAATAAAGCTGTGTGAATAGATATTTTTGAACATCCTGCGCTTTTTAAAGCGTTTTAAACGCCCTTGACAACGCAAGCGCGCTTTGGTACCAACGCGCGCACCGCACGAGATTACCAAAACGCAAACCGCGTGGTGACGTCACTGCATCAAAACGTAGAATGCAGTAACAACACTGATTCTTCTGACCTCCACAACAAGCGTCCTCAGTACCACCGTGCAGACTAAACGTATTTATTATGTCATGCTGAGATACAAAGAGATATTTCTCGACATATATCTGGTTTAAACAGTTTAGTGTTGCTTGACAGTTTCATATATAAGGATAAAGGAATAAAATGTACCTCCAGCAGTCCAAGCTCGCGTTCAGAATTCACGCCGTTGCAGGAGTTCCTTCTCTAATCTCTGTTCTGATTGGCTGTCAACCTGTCATTCATGTCGCGGTGGGCGGGCTTTAGCCTTCTTGCAGTCCTTAGTGGCACATTTATATAAACTTTTGCTGCATTTGTGGATTAGTTTTAAATTTCCTCTCAATGACAGCGTTTCAGGAGGAGATTTCAAATCATAATAACCTAAATATAATTTTTATCTACTGGATTGAACTGAAAAGCATTTGTTGTGGTATGTAATTCTTTTTTAATTACTTAATTAGTAACTTTTACGGTTTGACTTGAAAGTTTACTAGGTTAACAAGAGAAAGATGAAGCCAACCATCTGCCACTAGATGGCAGAATAAGAAAGCATAACGTTTTGTCTTTATATTAGTATTAACAGATAATAGTATGTTTGTATCTCAACATGATAACAAACTTCAGAGAGCATCTAATTCAAAACTGTCATGCATTTCAAATATTCTAATTTCATTCTATTATTGATGATTTCTGATTAATTTCTAATATGCAATTCAATTTTTTTTTATTTTCTATAATTGTTGCAATTCTGAAATTTAAGCATATATTAAATAATTTTATTTTAAATTACAGTGCCCTCTACTAATATTGGCACCCTTAGTAAATATGAGCTAAGGCAGCTGTGAAAATAAATCTGCATTGTTTATCCTTTTGATCTTTCATTCAAAAAATTCACAAAATTCTAATCTTTCATTTAAGTGAAACAATTGAAAATGGGGGGGAAAAGCTCATTATGAAATAAATGTTTTTCTCCAGTTCACGTTGGCCACAATTATTGGCACCCAATTATTGCAACGTCCTTTTCCCAAGATAACAGCTCTAAATCCAGTCTTGGACTTAGAGTCTTGTCTTGTCTGACAACTGATTATGCTGGAGATTGTTTTTGGATGAGCGAGGAGGATTTTTCCACTTTCAATTGTTTTACTAGGTTAGAATTTTGTGAATTTTTTGAATGAAAGATAAACAATGCAGATTTATTTTCACAGCCGCTTATATTTACTAAGGGTGCCAATATTAGTGGAGGGCACTGTATTATATTGTTTTTTGAAATTATTATATAATTAAAAATAAAAAAGTGATAACATGGAAAATTAATAGATTTTATAAAAAAAAAATATGACGACTTATCGCTGAATCAACCTAAATACATTAATTTGTAACAACAAAATAAATTTTAATGGGTTAAATCAAGTTAAAACCCACAATTAAATTACTTTTTAAATTTAAATTACTCTCAATTTTCCTTTAGATTATTACATCCAAATGTCATATATGAAACTCTTAGTAGAATAAAATTGCAGTTCAAATGACAATTTAAAAGTGGACTATAATTTCAAAAACACTGTTAGGTAGTCAGTCGGGTCAACACCAACAACAAACGTCTAACCAGTCAGCATTAGGGGGTGTGTGAAGGTCGAGGAGAGAGAACAAGCAAGAGGGAGATTTGAAAATAAGAAAAAAAAAAAAGAATCTGCCAAACGAGTGATGGGACACAATACAAAAGAGCTCAAAAGAATATCACTGGAATGAAGGTGGGAAATGGGAAAGTGGGAAGGCCTGAAAACAGACGCGGAGGCTGCTTTGATCCCGCTTCTCATGTGAGTAACACTGGGTTTTGATTGTCTGGAGCTGCTGCACTGTTGGCAACTAACAACGAACACTTTGTATTTACTCTTGTGTACTGTATGTTCATTTTTTGTGCCTACTTGTTGTTCGTTCATCAACTGCACTTTATGTTTCGTGAAGCATTTTATTGCACGTCAGCTGTAATAAATAGACATCCACTCGCATTGCGTGTATAACAGTGGCCAGATAGTGAGAGTTGAGCAGTTAAACCACTGCACACTGAGGACTGCTAGAGAATGAGGTGTTTAGTGTAATGGTAATTCATTCGCCTTGCATGCCAGCAGTGATCAGGCAGGGGTTTGAGACCGACTCTGAGGAGGTTGGTTAGGATTGGAGTGTGAGTTTTGGAGGCAGAGCAATGAAGAGAGAGATGGGTTTGTTTGGGTTGATTTCAAATCTCAACAATGTCCAACAGCGTTGTTCAAAATCTACTTACCGCACCTTTAATGCCTAATGTCTCTATAATGGATCTGTTCGACCATGGAATTTTTCAGAAATCAACATGTTTCAGTTATGTGTGTTTGTACATGTGTGTGTGTGTGTGTGAGTGAGTGAGACATTCAGAGAGAGAAAGAGAAGCAGCACAGGATGCTTTACTCCTCTTCAGATAAGGTTATGTTACAGTGTCTGTCTTGTTTTCTTTGTTTTGTAAAAAACACATTTTAGATTAGAATGTGCCTTTAAATTTTTTTTTTATTATTATTTTCTAAAAGCATTTGCAGGAGCAAGGGAAGAAAAACAAAAACGAGCGAAGAATTTGTACAGGGCAGGACTCAGCTCACTTGAAGGCATTCAGGTATGATAACATCTTCATCTACAATCAATATACTGAAACATCATTAGTTCATACTCTGCTATTGTAAATATAATTTCTAAAATTACAGAATTACTGAGCCAGTCACATGGAAGTGCTGTTCTAAGGATTTTGACAGGGCTGTTTAATACGTTGCTTAATGTTTCTTTTCTGCGTTTAGTCTTTACAGCTCAGAAACTGTGATTACTGTAGCACGTGGACGTGACCGTGCAGGGTTATCTGTCTGCTCCGCTGAAGGCATCGATTAGGACAGTTAGAGGGTGTTTTTAAACTCAGCTGTGACATGTGCACGGACATCAATAAATGGACATCAGCCAAACCGCCCCAGGAGCTCACAACACTGTCCCGTGAAGTAAAGGATTGAATTAATAGCTTTTAATGACCTAATTAAATGATTTAGTGACAGATGCCACTTAAAATGAGGTCTCTTAAAACTAAAAGCCACTAAAACTGGTCTCTTGGTTTTTGTGTGATTTGTCAGTTTAACCAGGGCAGGGCATTTTCAGCTTGTGTATTTGCACATCTTTTGTGCAGATTGGATTGAGGAGGAAATCTCATTGAAACAATACACATCAGTACAAGAGAGAGGGGGAGGGAGAGAGGGAGAACAGAGCAGAGGAGCAGTGTCAGTGCGAACCGTCTGTCGTTTTTACCAGCGATCTGCTGCCAGATTTGTTCCATCTGTTGCCATAGCAACAGTCATTATGCATATTTTCAGATTGTTGAGTTAGTATTCAGGAACTGACGATATTTGTACGTGTAGTATTATTGTAAAAAATGGTTCACACATGTTCTTTATTTGCTATATAAATGGGACTGAAATCTGAAAAGTGAAAGTGGAAAAAGTTAAATCTCACTGATTTCAACCTCAATCTGATAAAAAAAAAAAAAAAAAACTCGTCTGGAGTATTTCATTGCTTTGTCTGATCTCGTTTTGATTTCCACCATAGTCTGATATCTCACTTCGATCTACACCCCGGTCTGATTTCACTTTCTGATATCCAGTTTAATGATTTCACTGACAGTCAGATTTCATCATCCAGTCTCCACCTCAGTTTGATTTCACTGTCTGCCAGTCTGATTTTATCAATCTGATTTCCTCCTCAGTCTGATCTCAACCTGTGTCTGATTTCTGCCTCAGTCTGATTCCATTGTCTGATATCCACCTCAGTCTGATTTTAATTTCTCACAGTCTGTTTTACTAACTGATTTCCACTTCAGTTTGATTTCACTTTTCTAATTTACACCTCAATAGTATATCTCTCATCTACTCCCCAGTCTGATTTCACTTTCTTTTATCTTGGTTTATGATTTCACCATCTGATCTCCACCTGATTTCAATGTCTGATTTCGATCTCAGTCTAATATTGACCTGAGTTTGATTCACTCTCTTATTTCCACCTGATTTTGCAGTCTGATCTTCACCTCTGTCTGATTTCTACCTCAATCCGATTGTATTGTCTCATAGCCACTTGAGTATGATTTTATTTTTCTGACAGTCTGATTTCACTGCCTGATATCCACCACATCCTGATTTTACTGACAGTCTGATTTCACAGTCTCATCTCCACCAGAGTCTGATTTCATCATCTTATCTCTACTTTGTTCTGATATCTTACACCCCAGTCTGATTTCACTTTCTGATATCCAGTTTTATGATTTCACTGACAGTCAGATTTCATCATCCAGTCTACACCTCAGTTTGATTTCACTGTCTGCCAGTCTGATTTTATCAATCTGATTTCCTCCTCAGTCTGATCTCAACCTGTGTCTGATTTCTGCCTCAGTCTGATTCCATTGTCTGATATCCACCTCAGTCTGATTTTAATTTCTCACTGTCTGTTTCACTTCAGTTTGATTTCACTTTTCTAATTTACACCTCAATAGTATATCTCACTCTCATCTACTCCCCAGTCTGATTTCACTTTCTTTTATCTTGGTTTATGATTTCACCATCTGATCTCCACCTGATTTCAATGTCTGATTTCCATCTCAGTCTAACATTGACCTGAGTTTGATTCACTCTCTTATTTCCACCTGATTTTGCAGTCTGATCTTCACCTCTGTCTGATTTCTACCTCAATCCGATTGCATTGCCTCATAGCCACTTCAGTCTGATTTCACTGCCTGATATCCACCACATCCTGATTTTACTGACAGTCTCATCTCCACCAGAGTCTGATTTCATCATCTTATCTCCACTTTGGTCTGATATCTTACACCCCAGTCTGATTTCACTTTCTGATGTCCAGTTTTATGATTTCACTGCCAGTCTGATTTCACCATCCAGTCTCCACCTCTGTTTGATTTCAATGTCCGAGTTTTTACTGTCTGATTTCAACCGGAGTTTGATTTCACTGTCTGCCAATCTGATTTCCTCCTCAGTCTTATCTCCACCTGTGTCTGATTTCTACCTCAGTCTGATTTTACTTTCTGATATCTTGGTTTATGATTTTACTCTTTGAGAGCTGATTTCACAATCCTATCTCCACATCAGTCTGATTTTAATGTCTGATTTCCATCTAATTTTGTCTTTACTGTCTAATACCGACCCAAGTTTGATTTCACTCTCTAATTTGCACATGTCTGATTTTACAGTCTGATCTTCACCTCTGTCTGATTTCTACCTCAGTCCAATTCCACTCTCTCAATTAAGTACGATTGTACTTGCCACTTAAGTATGATTTTACTTTATGACAGTCTGATTTCACATCCTGATTTACTGATTTCTTTCTCTGATTTGCAGCTGAGTCTGATTTCATTGTGTGATCCCCACCTGAGACAGATTTCACAGTCTCATCTACATTGGAGTCTGATTTCATCATCTTATCTTCCCTTTGGTCTGATATGTCATTCTGATCTGCACCTCGGTCTGATTCCACTTTCTGATATGCAGCTTGAGTTCACTGTCTGATAGTCTGATTTTACTATCCAATCTCCATCTCAGTCTGATTTCCAGCTCAGTTTGACTTTACTGTCTGATATCAGCTCGAGTCTGATTTCACTCTCTAATTTCCAACTCAGGCTGATTTTGCAGTCTGATCTCCACCTCTATCCGATTTCTGCCTTAATCCGATTCCACTGTTTCATAGCCACTTCAGTATGATTTTACATTCTGTCTGATTTCACTGTCTGATATCCACCACATCCTGATTTCACTGTCTGATATACTGATTTCTTTCTCTGATTTCCACCGAGTCTGATATCATTGTGTGATCCCCACCTGAGTCTGATTTCACAGTCTCATATCCACCAGAGTCTGATTTCATCATCTTATCTCCACTTTGGTCTGATATCTCATTCTGATCTGCACCTCAGTTCTGATATGCAGCTTAATAAGTTCACTGTCTGACAGTCTGATTTTACTATCCAATCTCCACCTGTTTCACTTTACTATCTGATGTCATCTCGAGTTTGATTTCCAACTCAGGCTGATTTTGCAGTTTGATCTCCACCTCTGTCTGATTTCTACCTCAATCCGATTCTCATAGCCACTTCATGATTTTACTAACAGTCTGATTTCACTGTCTGATATCCACCACATCCTGATTTCACTGTCTGACAGTCTAATTTCATTCTTTGATTTCCACCTCAGTCTGATTGGATAGCAAAATCAGTCTCATCTCCACCGGAGTCTGATTTCATCATCTTATCTTCCCTTTAGTCTGATATGTCATTCTGATCGGCACCTCGGTCTGATTCCACTTTCTGATATGCAGCTTGAGTTCACTGTCTGACAGTCTGATTTTATTATCCAATCTCCACCTCAGTCTGATTTCCAGTTCAGTCTGACTTTACTGTCTGATATCAACTCGAGTCTGATTTCACTCTCTGATTTCCAACTCAGGCTGATTTTGCAGTCTGATCTCCACCTCTATCCGATTTCTACCTTAATCCAATTCCACTGTTTCATAGCCACTTCAGTATGATTTTACATTCTGACTGTCTGATTTCACTGTCTGATATACTGATTTCTTTCTCGGATTCTGATTTGATTGTGTGATCCCCACCAGAGTCTGATTTCATCATCTTATCTCCACTTTGGTCTGATATCTCATTCTGATCTGCACCTCAGTTCTGATATGCAGCTTAATAAGTTCACTGTCTGTCAGTCTGATTTTACTATTCAATCTCCACCTGTTTCACTTTACTCTCTGATGTCATCTCGAGTTTGATTTCACTCTCTGATTTCCAACTCAGGCTGATTTTGCAGTTTGATCTCCACCTCTGTCTGATTTCTACCTCAATCCGATTCTCATATCAACTTCATGATTTTACTTTCTAACAGTCTGATTTCACTGTCTGATATCCACCACATCCTGATTTCACTGTCTGACAGTCTGATTTCATTATTTGATTTCCACCTCAGTCTGATTGGATAGTAAAATCAGTCTCATCTCCACCGGAGTCTGATTTCATCATCTCCACTCTGATCTACACCCCAGTCTGATTTCACTTTCTGTGAATTTCACTTGACAGTCTGATTTCACCATCCAGTCTCCACCTCAGTAATGTCTGATATCAACCTGAGTCTGATTTCACTCTATGATTTGTTATTTGTTTTGTTTTGTTTTAAGTTTGCGTGCACTTAGCGTGCAGTTTTTTTTCTTGTACGATGTATGCCGTTTTTTAAATTATGGATACTGCTATGGACTTTTTTTGTGCGCTCAACCTGTTTGTGCATGTGGGAGCCTATCAGCTGACTCACATTCAATGACCTGTGGCTTAATGACATACAATCGACTTGAACTTCTAAGCCTGCGACATATTCCGTCAAAAATACCTATTTCGCCACTTCTGGATTTAATACCCGAGCATATGCTAAGGAAAAGAATTCGACGGAAAAGAAGATCAAGAGTAGGTAGCCTATTAGAAACCGGGTGAGAATACGTGGAAGTAAGCTACCTTTACCTGCTTTTATTTTATCAAATTTGCGTTCATTACGGAATAAAGCAGATGAACTGTCTGTCTTGATGAAGACTGATTCGGACTTTCGAAACACAAGTTTGTTTTGCATCACTGAATCATGGTTGTCTGAAGATGTTTCATTGAGTCTGGATGGATTTACTTTTATACGATATGACCGGGACACTGTAAAAACAGGGAAGGCTATCGGAGGCGGTCTTTGCACGGCCGTAAATGATAAATGGGCAACTAATTTCACGGTGCGAGAGACTGATTGCTCAAGACACTATGAGATTATGACCGTGTCCTTTCGACCTCATTATTTACCTCGTGAGTTCACCCAAGTGACTGTGATTCTTGCCTATGTTCCTGGCCCTGATAATGTCCTTGCAGCTCAACGTATTGCGGACAGTTGTTACAGTTGCAACACGTTTGAACAGAACGCTGGACTTGTGTTTTGGTAATATTCCAGGTGCATACGTTTCTAAATCCCTCCCTCCCCATGGCTTCTCAGATCATAATGTAATATTACTATTGCCAAAATACAGATAGCGATTGAAATCACATAAGATTCAAACAAAGACCATTCAGGTATGGAATAATGACACTGTGGAAACTCTGAGGGGGTGTTTTGAAGCGACTGACTGGGAGATGTTTTTCCGGAGTAACGAGGGAAATTTGGACTTACTTAATGACTCAGTTTGTTCATATATGTCTTTTTGTGCTGGTAATGTTATCCCGACTAAAAAAGGTGAAACTTTATCCAAACAATAAGCCATGGGTTGATAAAGAAATGAAACACTGTCTCAATTAAAAAAAAAAAGGCATTTATTGAAGGTGACAAAAGGCGTGTAAATGAACTGAGGAAAGAACTGAAGATTAAAACAAGGGTAGCCAAACTCCGATATAATGATAGAATGGAGGAGAAATTTACAAGAGGGAATACAAAAACTGCATGGCAGAATTAATATGATAATGGGAAAGCAGGTTTCAGTTCGTGTGCAGTGTCCAGATCCTATACCTTTGTTGAACAGTTGAACAATTTTTATACAAGGTTCAATGTGATCAGACCTGTGAAGGTCTGGGACCTGATTAATGATATTAATGTTCCCACTCCTGTTAGTGTGGATGAGCAAATGGTCATTTCCATTCTCTCTAGGTTAAAGCCAGGGAAAGCTCCAGGCCCAGATGGTCTTGGTAGCCGTATATTGAAGGAGTGCTCCGCTCAATTAGGTGGAATGGTGACTCAGCTCTTCCCATGGTCATTGAACACTGGACATGTTCCAAAAGCATGGAAAGAGACGATGATAATTCCTGTTCCTAAAAAAAATCTAATGTTAAAGAGATGGAGAATTTCAGACCTGTGGCACTCACCTCGGTTCTCAGTAAATGCATGGAGAGGGTGGTAGTAGAGCTCTCTGCCAGTGTAGGTCAGTGTTTAGACCCGCTTCAGTTTGCTTACAAGTCAAAAAGGGGAGTTGAAGATGCTTGTCTAACTCTTTTAGATATTGTTACTAGACATTTGGATGCTCCCAACTCGCTTGTTAGGATTTTATTTATGGATTTTACATCTGCCTTCAACACAGTTAATATTAACTTATTGTTGGACCGCCTTCAAAAATGGCAAGTTAATTTGACTCTTGTGCAATTGATTAAAGATTTTTTAATGAATAGACCCCAATATGTTAGAATGTATGACCACAAATCTAGTCGTATTATTATAAATACGGGAGTTCCACAAGGTTTTGTTTTATCACCCATTTTATTTTCTATATACACAAATGAAATCATGTGTGGAACTAAGGGTATATCACTCTTGAAATACGCAGATGACATGGCGTTGGTGGCTTGTATGACAGACAAGCAGTCCCTGGTCATATTTAGGCAATTTGTTGAATCCATGGTTGGCTGGTTCCATGACAGTTCCTTAAAACTGAACATAAATAAGACCAAAGAGCTGTGCTGTGGGGGGGTTCGTCCTCCCAAAACTTATTCTTCACTTTGTGAACCACTTAGGTTAGGGGGGCAGGAAGTTGAACAGGTTGAATCCTTCACGTATTTGGGCACTATGATTGACAGTCAACTATCTTTTGCACAACATGTGAATGGTGTCTGTAAGAAAGCTAATCAGCGTTTATTTAGTTTGAGACAGCTGAATAAATTTAGTGTTAGACAGGATATCATGACTACAGTGTATCGGTCACTTGTGGAATCTGTCATGACGTTTAATATTGTTTCTTGGTATAGTCTACTTTCAGCTGGAAATAAGGAAAAATGATCAAGAATTATTAAGCAGGCATCAAAGATTATTGGGGTCTCACAGCTTGAGCTTTCAAATCTTTATTATGTGTTAGTTAAGAGGAAAGCATTTTATATTATCTCAGATTGTACACATCCTCTTTATGAGGCTTTTCAGTTACTTCCATCAGGATGCCGGTTTAGAATTCCTTTGGCTAGGAAGAAGGCTTACAGGAATTCTTTTGTGCCCAATGCAGTAACCATTTTAAATAAGGTTAAGTGATTGTGTGTTTTGTTTTCAAATGAACTGTGTGTTGTGGATTGTATGTATGTAGTATGTTGTATTGTATGAGAGCCTTTTAACCAAAGAAAAAGTTCTATCATTGTTGATAGACAATAAAGATTCTCTGAACTCTGAACTGAACTGAAAGACATTGTGTGATGATCATGAGGAAAACTCTCACTTCACAGAATCTCAGAACAGTCTCAGAACCTTCATGGATAAAACAAAGCCTCATTCTTGAGGTAATATTATTGTATTCCTCATGTTTTTAGAATTTCAGTTGATGACGTTGTTGATGATTGCCCTTTGTTTCTGCTGCCATCTCCCATCAGCATCCACAATTGCAGTCTTTGTTGTCTGAATGAGAGGACACATTCTTCTAGAGGGATGACCTCTCATCCCCCTGCTGGCCCTGGCAGTGCTGACACCAGCCCAGCAGCCGTCTCTCTCTCTGTCTCTTATTGTCTTTTCTTTCTCAAAGGCCAGCAGCAGGATATCTGACAGATATACAGTGTGTAAATGGTCGCTTCAAGGCAACGAGAGATATATGGAATATGTAAGTAAAACTGGCTTTAATATTAAATCTTTAAATTGTGATATGCTTTCCTCTTGAATGCAAAAGTGTAAGATGTATGGTGTTTAAATGTTTTATTGTCACAGTTTTAAAAATGTACAATTGCTAAGCTTTTTAATGCGAGCTTGAGTTGTGCTGAATATATAGAGCTTCAGTTTTCTCTTACAGCCAGTTTTAGCAACACATCCATATCTCCCTCTGGGACACACGCACAATAAACAAACTGAAACAAGAGCGAGGCACCAAGCAGTGCTGCCTTTTTATTGGTTGTTTAAATGTTTGTCTAAACGGTAAGGAGTGGATCTGGGCCTCTTGCATAAGAAATGGGGACAGACATGCGATTATGATGCTCATGAAGGATCTTCAGAAAGATTAAACCATTGATCGTAGAAAATGTAAAGGGGTTTTGGTTATTTGACAGCATTTTGGTGAACATTATGAATGAATCTCATGAAATCATGTCCATAATGAAAAGATTTGTTTGCATTATGCCATTAATATCATGACAAATTAGCACATTTATATATAATATGAATAGATACAAATATTTATAAATAACAAAAATTCTAGAATTTTATTACACTATTGATAATTATAAGGTTTCATTTGTTAACATTAGTTAACATGAACTAACAATGAAAAATACTTCTAAAGCATTTATTAATCTTAGTTTATAATTAATTTTTAGCATTTAATTATACATTATTAAAATCAAAAACTGTATCTGTTCAAAATTATTTAACGGACCTGATCTAACATGAACTAACAATGAACTGTTGTATTTTTATTAACTAACATTAACAAAGATTAATAAATACTGTAATAGATGTATTGTTCATTGTTAATTAAAGCATTTACTTACATGAACTAATGGAACCTTATATTTACAGTGTTACCATATTATTTATATTGTAAATTTATATACATTAAATTCATAAAAGAAATTAGCATATTATAATTTGTTAAATATTAACGTGCCGTTATGCAGTTTTACTGATTAAGACCAGATCAAATATTTCAGCTCAATTCAGTGGCTTAATCGGACTTCAGTCTGATTCCCTGGCGGCGCTCATTATTTTGTGGCTTACTGAGACACACAATGGTCTGACCTAAATCTAACACCCAAATAATTGACAGAGACAGAATGTATGTGTGTGTGTGTGTGTGTGTTGACAGCTTTCAGAGCTGCTCTTTTCCTGAGCAGAGTTCTCATTCATTTGTCTTCCTGTTTGATATGTTTGTCTGACATTCTTATGGACAGAATGACCTGCCAAAACATAGAGAATGTTCAGCATGAATTTTCATGGTGTGTCATGCTGACCACGAATTCATATCTGGAATACATATTTGTTCCAGTTATGCTCTAAAATATTTCATCATCTATTATATATTTTTTCATTATTTGAAATTTTACATCAAATGATTACGGGTCATGATATCTGAGTCTAAATGTGATTATGTGATGCAGTTCCTGATGGAGTTGCTCAGACGTTGACTGCTGCTGGGACTATGAAAAGGGAGGGATAAACACCGGTAAGCTCATTTAACATGCAGAGAAACGGAAAAACATCTCTATCATAGAGAATGTCCTGCTGGAGTATCTACTGAAGATGTGAAATTGAAACACCTCTTAAGAGACCTGAGATTGAGAGGATGCATTAGAATTTTTGGTATCTTTAAATTTGTATTCAGTTTAAGGCTTATGCTGACCTATTTTCTGGGAAAAAGAAGCTGCAGAGGATCTCTCTTTTTTTCCCCCCAGACTTTTTTCAAGTAGAACCTGACTTATCTCATCCTAAAAGCTATGAATCATATGCTGCACATTGCAGGGATGTGTGCAGTGATGGCAGCAAATTTTTCAATAATTAACCCCAAGTATGATAATAGTGATTTTTGCCTTAGCACTTATAAAGTAAGGCTGTTCGATTAAGGCAAAAATCAAAATTACGATTATTTTGATACAAATTTAGATCATGGTTATTTAAAACAGTTACTCATCATGCATTTACTGAACTTTTTAAAAAAACATCCTTTTAACAGTCAATTTCCAGAAAACAAATAGAGTAAATTAAAGTAAATTCTATTCAAAATCTTCAAAAATTCTAATTATTTTTCAAATATATCTGAATTATTCTTATATCAATCCATTTATGATTGTTCTTTTTAGCCATAATATCTTAGCTCATATACTCATATCCATCTATCCATCAGACATTTAGTTCACCGCTGCTTTAAAAATATATATGTGTCTACATTTAGTTGCCACTTCTTCAGAATTTGAGACATATTTCCTTATTTCTGTCTGCCAAGTCTGGTACCCTGTGTTGCATGAGCTCTCATGAGTGTTAAAAGCACTGTTTAGCAATACTTGCAGAATGTAGTACCAAGGGGGATAGACCTGATTCTTAGAAAACATTTTTTTTTTTTTTGGACATGATTGATTTTCCAGTTCCTCATTTGATCTGAACTTATGTGTGTTTGTAAAGTTCCTACAAAGCTTCTCTTTCTTGCTCTTGGATATCGCTTGAGGCAGTAAGGGCCCTTCTTCTTTACTTTTGTGGCAATGTTATTTTACTCAGAGATAAATAATTTTTATTATTAATTCATTACTTATGAATAAAATAATTTTCATCTACCACTTATTCGTCTGACTGGATCTCACTGCATCGGTAGCCGTTTAATACCAATCCCTAAGATGACTTGTTTGCCACAGGTAAGACATGCCGAAGAGAAAGGACTTCCTGGCACTTGTTTTGATTGTGTTACCATGGACTTTACTCATCACATTTTGGCACCAACGTGCTGGCAACCCATTGCTTCCAGTTCTGAAAGGTAAATACTAAGATCATTCTTTCAAATGCTACAAGTTAATTTAGGCATTTAATGGTATAGCATCTTACATTTTGGTGCCATTGGTGGCATTAGATGTTGTGGCTCATCCTGTTGCCTATCTAGTTGCGAGTAGAATATGGTACTGTGTTGTGTCAGGCTTTGTGGATGATTCGCTATTCCCTGCATTACTCCACTATGGCCCTGTTTACACCTGGTATTAAGATGTGCTTTGGTCGATCGGATCACAATTACAAGAGGGAGACACATACCCGTTTACAACAGGTGTTTTAATCCATCTCTTGACCACTTATGTCCTGATTTCTTTGAGGGGAGGGTCTATGGGCATGCAAATGTATAGTTTTTTTCAATTCTTCAAAATAAGGCCGTTTACACCTGGTATTGCGTTTTGGTCGATCAGATCACAAGTAGATGAAGGAGACACATTCCTGTTCACATCTGATGTTTTAATCCGTATCTTTTGTCCACTTTCAACCACTTCTGTCCTGATTTTGCTTTGTTTTGTTTTCTCAGATCTTTTGATCTAATGGACAAAAAATCAGTAATGGTGAGAGAACATTGTGCTTGGTACATTTTTCGTCTTCAAACCAAACTTAGGTCTTCAGCCGACAAAGTTTAAATCCCATCTGGCTAGCACGCTTCCCATAATGTTAAGCATTAGATCAGTAGGCGGAGAGTCTTTTGAGGCTGATCGGTTTTTGACTACCTTTGGAAGTAGTTGAAAGTGAACAAGCTCAAATCATTTTAGACCCTGTTTACACCTGTATTTAGCGCTGATAATACCAGGTGGAAACAGGGCCTTAAAAGGTTAGTTCACCCAAAAATGTAAATTCTAATCAATAATTTTTTTTTTTGTTTGTTTGATGGACAGTTAACAGAACTGGGGCCAGTAAAGCTCACCAAAGAAGCTTTAGACATCATGAGTCCTGCATCATAAAGAACAAGCACATCACTGAGATCACCCGGATTAAATACGTCCACAGCCACTCTCCACCCTGGTCTGATGCATTGCCAACTCTTCATGTAATAACTCCAACCTACAGTAGGCCCGTCCAGAAGGCAGAGTTGACCCGCCTCACTAACACTCTCCTACATGTCCCCAAACTTCACTGGCTAGTGGTGGAGGATGCGGCACAGAGGACAGTGATGGTGTCCAGACTGCTGGAGAACACAGGAATGAATTACACCCACTTGAACGTAGAGACTCCTCCAAATCTCAAAGTGTTGAAGAAGCCCAGAAATGCTCGTATTCCACGTGGAACCATGCAGAGGAACCTGGCTCTCCGCTGGCTCAGGGAGAACATCAACTCCAGCTCGGGTCAAAAAGGAGTTGTGTATTTTGCAGATGATGACAACACTTACAGCTTGGAGCTGTTTGAGGAGGTACAGTACATTGATCTGCTATTCATTGTTTGTGTCCTTTCACATGACCGATTCCATCCTCTTTGTACCACAGATGCGTTGGACTCGTAAAGCTTCTGTCTGGCCGGTCGCCTTCGTCGGAGGTCTCCGGTACGAGTCACCCAAAATCAATTCTCAAGGCAAAGTGTTCGGCTGGAGGACGGTGTTTGACCCTCATCGACCTTTTGCCATCGACATGGCTGGGTTTGCAGTGAACCTTCAGCTCATCCTCAGTAAACCTCAAGCCTACTTTAAGCTAAAAGGGGTAAAAGGTGGATACCAGGAGAGCAGCTTGCTACAGGATCTGGTCACTCTCAGTGACCTGGAACCCAAAGCCTCTAACTGCACAAAGGTGAGTCCTAAACCTGAATCTTCATAACCTTACCAAATCTTTTTAGTTTCTTTTTTTCTTTTGGAAAGTACAAGGCTTGTCAACGCAAAAAGCAAAATGGGTTCTTCGTCTTTTTCAGGTACTGGTTTGGCACACCCGGACAGAAAGACCCTTGCTTGTGAATGAAGGAAAAAAAGGATTTACAAATGCCAGTGTGGAAGTATGATGAACTGCTGTCATGCATTTTTTTTAATACTGAAGTATCCTGTCAAAACTGGATTAGCAGCAAGCAAGAAAGAAAGAATTATTCAGCACACTGAATTTAAACTGTCCCCTTGTCAAAGACACTCTCACTAAAGGGCAACTCTCAATTAAAAGGGATTTATTGGAAATGTAAAGAGTCAAACTCTTGAAAGCTTCGCAACAGCTTAATTCCCATGACTTTTGCACAGATTTTTGCCCTGTTGCAGTCTGGAGTAGTCTAACTGCCAAAAGTCAGAGCCAGTCTACCAATTTTAGGCAGTTAGAGTTGACCGATTTTTCAGAAACTTGCATGGTGGCCACCAACTCTGATTTTTTAGCTTGAGACTATAGATGCATCCCAATTCACGTACTTATGCACTATTCTATGACGTTTTTAAGTACAAATAGTGCAAGTAGTGCGTTCACACTGAAAATTCCAAAAAGAAAAAGTGCACTTTAAATACCTGGATGATGCACTAAATTAATGGAAAAAACTTAAGTGTGGAATGTTGGACACTTCATGCACTCAACTGTCGCAGATTTAATTACGCAGTGGAGGGGGAGGGGGTATCAGACTCCATTGTTAAATGACAAAATAACCTTTTACAATTCACGCACTACATGAATGAGTACATAGTATATAGTGCGTCATTATGCAACTTATGATTCAGTCCATTTGGAAGATATCAAACATGTTCGATATTTTGAGCCTATTTTAGAATGGATATTGTTTTCATTTGTCACAAATCTCCTAGCAACAAGGCACATGTTTCTTTGTGAGTTTGCTGTGTTGGAACCATAGATTTATAAACATAGCTGCCTCATTAGTAGCTGTTTCTATGGGCCACTGTATGTAAGCAGTCCGCCATATTGGAACGGTCAAAACACCGATCCATGAACAATCGAGAGCAAATTGACTGTTCAGCTGGAACCATAGTTAGATGCATGTATGAATATCTATATCTGCAATAGACTTCAGCAGATGATTTTGCTAAACTAACACAATACAACAAGACGAACGCATCAGCTAACTCAACATTAAAAAGTTATCATAGTATAAAAACCTGTAATATTGAGTTATTACATATAAAAACACAAACCAACGCATTCGCACCTGTGAAATTTTATTTCATTTCTTATGGAATTCAGAAGCTGAACAATGTTGTGGCATCATTGATTCTTACTGTGAGTGATGACACCCTGACCGTTCCAGGATGGCAGGCTGATGTGTCTGGAGTGGTCGAATGTGGCATCTGTGCAGAGTTGGAAAGACTTGACAATCTGGTAGTTTGTGATCCTGCAAGTGTATGATGTCCTGTTTTTTCTGTGATCATTAATAAATTCTGCAAAATGTATGATGCGTTGTGGTTTAAAATTTCTTCAGATTTTAAAAGTCGTGTAGTGTATACCAGATATAACACTGCTGCACAACAACTTCATTAAAGGTGCTGTAGAACGTCTTTTCAAAAGATGTATTATAACTCTAAGGTGTCCCCTGAATGTGTCTGTGAAGTTTCAGCTCAAAATACCCCATAGATTTTAATAAAAAAAATTTTACTGCCTATTTTGGGGCATCATTAACTATGCATCGATTCAGGCTGCGCGGCCCCTTTAAATCTCTCTCTCCCTGCCCTCCTGAGCTCTTGCAGTTATAGTGCATAAACAAAGTTCACCCAGCTAATATAACCCTCAAATGGATCTTTACAAGATGTTCGTCATTCATGCTACATGCATGCTTCGATTCGTGTGAGTATAGTATTTATTTGGATGTTTACATTTGATTCTGAATGAGTTTGAGGCTGTGATCTAACGGCTAATGCTACATTGTTGGAGAGATTTACAAATCATGAAAATAACGACGGCTCTTGTCTCCACGAATACAGTAATAAACGATGGTAACTTTAACCACGTTTAACAGTACATTAGCAACATGCTAACGAAACATTTAGAAAGACAATTTACAAACATCACTAAAAATATCATGATATCATGGATCATGTCAGTTATTATTGCTCCATCTGCCATTTTTCTCTATTGTTCTTGCTTGCTTACCTAGTCTGATGATTCAGCTGTGCACAGATCCAGACATTAATACTGGCTGCCCTTGTGTAATGCCTTGAACATGGGCTGGCATATGCAAATATTGGGGGCATACATATTAATGATCCCGACTGTTACGTAACAGTCTGTGTTATGTTGAGATTCGCCTGTTTTCTGGAGGTCTTTTAAACAAATGAGATTTATATAAGAAGGAGGAAGCAATGGAGTTTGAAACTCAACATATGTCTTTTCCATGTACTGAACTCTTGTTATTCAACTATGCCGAGGTAAATTCAATTTTTGGTTCTAGGGCACCTTTAATTACAGAAAAATGCTCTGGAAAACTTCCATTCGAACAGAGCTTTACTATGCTGATTTGATGTGGGAGGTCAGGTACAATTTGGTTTAAATAGTATTTGCAATGATGCAAACATCATTGAAATGCATTAACAAAAATGTAGCATCATTGCAATTAATACAAATTTTCTATTAATTGTTTAACAATCAAACATTGCCAACTTTTTATTAATTTAATTTTTTTTTGTTCAGCCACTTTTTTTTGCCACGAGAATACATTTAAGTTGGTCAGTGAAAATTTTCTTTTCACTTTTGTCAGTTAAGTAAAGGTTAAAGAGAATGAACAAATCACAGATTCTTGATTTTATTGCATTTTACAAAATGTCCCAAATTTTCTGGAAAAGAGGTTGTAGCCTATTATAAATTAATTTTAAAATGTAAGCTACAAATATGTTCAATCTGCCCTTGTTGTGAAAACCTGAACTTCTGAAATAACAGCTTTACAACAAGAGCACTGTTTTCAATAGGCTAGTAGAACATTGTGGATTATTTTATGGTTTATTAGTTAATAATTGCCCGCGTTTTACTAGCGCATTTACAACATGATAAGGTCAAGTTTACTTCTGCATTCATGCCATTTTGTGCATATGCAAGTTAATATTACGCCTATTGTTTTCGTCTGATTAATCCTATTTGGGTAGGCTATATTGTATATTTGCGTGAGTTCATTAGTAAAAGGCGTTATTTTATCAGTGTTCATCCAAGTTATATTGCCGTTATAATGCGGAACATAAATCGTTCAATTATCGTGTTTTCATAATCGCTGCAAGCCAAAAAGTGACTTTTTTATAAAAGACATACGACATGCCGAAGAGAAAGGACATCATTGAACTCGTTTTTCTTGCACTATGGATTGTAGTCATTACGTTTTGGCTCCAACATGCTGGCAACTCGTTGCTTCCAGTTCCGAAGGGTAAATACTAACATCATTCAAGTTAATTTAAGCATTTAGTTTAGTGGTGATGCAAAAACTTGAGGCATTTAGATCCAGGCAGTCCAGAAATTATGTAAGAGATCAAATTTGAATAAGGAATAACAAATGTATTAATTAATTTGTTTGTCTCTATAATTTTTAATTAAGTAATTAATAGTTCATAATAGAATCCAGAGTAATGTATCTAATAGATGAAGATCTGAATATAGAGAAAGAAGGAACAAAATTAAGATATTTGCAGAATGAAATGAGAGGTAGAACAGAAGCAGCCAGAAGTAGAAGACGCAGAAGAGATGCGAGAAGCAAAAAGAGCAAAAGAAAAGCTAAACTATCAAAGACCCAGCCCGTTTTATACCATAAGCATAGGAAAACTTACATCCCACTCAAACTTATGTTTTGGTCTTATAAGAAAAGGTCAAACAGACTTATCTTATCTTCAGACACAGTTGGTGTAAAATCTAGGTAATAGTGACTGATCTCAAAGATACATGAAAATAGATACAAAAGGTGTTGTTTTGACACCCTTAAGAGAATACTGCAGATCTCATGTCTGAAGAAATGGAAACATATTTGCATACTAAGGTACATCAAGTTCAAATGAGCAACTAATTTTGAAAACTTCATCACTTCTGCAGTACTTGGCAGTCGTACAATATCTAACGTGTCAACATGACCTGTCACATTAGAACACTTGAAGAACAATATAGCAAGCATACTCTTAAAGATACAAGAAGAATAACCATAAAGGAGTACATTAAAGAGTAAATACTTTGATGAGGATTAATATATGGAGTAGGAGTGCATGAATATGAAATCAAAGATAATGTTGACCAGTGCTGGAAATGGATAAGATTCACTGGGGGACTCTATGAGAAGTTTTTTTTTTTTTTTTTTTTTTTTTTTTTTTTACTTTCCTTGACTTTTCAGGTGTATTTAAATATTATATAATTATATAATATGCTAACATTAAACAGGCCTATTATCAAGCAGGCACATGAAAGGTCAATGAACAACATTTATGAATTGTATATGGCACAAACATGTTCATTCAACAGAATATTTGCTTGAAGAAAATTACCTGTTTGATTTTTGCCAAATTAAAGATACATTGTCTAGGAATTTGCATATGTGGTGTATACTGAATTGAACAGGTCACAGACATTTTAAATACATTTGTCCTCGGGTTAAAGAAAACTGAATGTTTTGGATGACTACCTCTCAGTATACTTTGAAAATCAACAATTACACATTTAAAGGGGAATCCAGTTTTAATGCAAAAGGAATGTCACGGGTGTTTGTGTTCATGTTTTTGACTTCATGTCTTTTAATTTGTAGTTTGTTTCATGTTGCTTGTTTGTGTCATGTTTCCCTTGCTCCTCATGTTCTCCCTTAGTCCATGGCTGCGTCTGAAAACCTAGCTGTCTTGCTGCCTCGCTCCCTCGGTTGTAAGGAGTTTGGGTTTGCTCCCTCGAGGTTTATTTGCTGCTTTATTTTTGCAAAATGGTCCACACATGCAAAGTTGGTTGATAACATAACTGCAATAAAGTAACATGCTATAGTTAATAATTACTTGTTTACAAATGGGAAGTCAAACTATCTATTTAAAATGTTCATATACTGAGCATGTTAATTCTTGGAATACAGCCAGGTTTTTCCTAATGGGCACATCTGTCAAATAGCAGAAAACATTTTACACATGAGGAAAACTAATGTTTAGTCAATAATTCAAGAAGATCCATGATTCTAGCTTGTACTTGCCTTATGAAAAAGTAGTTCTTGTACTTGTTTAACCATAGCATTTGTTACAGTAAGGATATAATTACAGCTAGACCATTAATGGCTCCTCATTGCATGCTTAGGGCAACTATTTTCTCTCTCTTTAAAAAAAATCTATTCCCCTTAATATAAATTCTTTAACAAGTTAAAATGTACCGCAATAAATACAATAGAACGTGATCAATTCCCTCTTTTCGTCTTTTAGTGGCTGTCTTTAGATCATATTTGACTTTCTCATAGCGTTACATTCTCAATAGAATTCAAATGGGTTGCACATTTTATCATAGGAACGGCTCGCGCAAATCTTATCACAATTTTGGAGCGCGCTGGTGAACGCGCATGCATTGATTCGCACTCGTGCTTATTAAAGCTCCGAACGCGCGATTTATACAATTAAAGAATAGCGTGATTCTATGTTTCGGTGTTGTGGTTAGAGTACACCTGTAGGCTACGCAAGACAAAGCGTGGGTACACTACAGATTAAAGAAGTGCCGGTTCGTTCAGGTGTTGTGCCTAATTTCAAGCACTGAGTAGGCTAAGATCGCGTGGGTGTTTGAATGCGGATTGCGATCTTTTTATGATTAATCATGCAATTTTATTGCGCTATGTTTTTGCGCTGAATCGGTTTCGTTTTCATAGGCTATTGAGTGAATAAATACAGAAATCCCTTCATCGAACTAATTTGAACTGGAACACCCCCAGTTCACCCCCCTCGAAATTCACTCCCGGGACGCCGTCCCTCCGCGTTACCCCCCATTTCCACCCCTGATTGTTGACAAATAATAAGCCATAAATGATAAAATTATCAACATGAAATATTAATAAAATGCATGAATATGAATATTGACAATTTTGGATGCACCAATGGATGCACCATATGGCATCTTATGCTGCGTTCCAGGCAGGTTTTTGAGCCTGTAAGTCACAACTTTAAATCACAACTTTGTAGCGTTCCAGGAAAGTCACGCCAAACTGCATAAAAGAGTAAACAAACCAACATGGCGGACCGTACGGGGCTTATGCTCATTAAAGGTACAATATGTAAAATTTTTGCAGTAAAATATTCAAAAACCACTAGGCTAGTGTTATATATTTTGTCCAGCTGATTACAAACAATATCTCTAATGTTTTCAACTACTTGTAAATCATGAGAAAATTCCCATTCTAAACAGTGACACGGGGCAGTTCAGTCGCCTGTCAATGACGTCAGTTACCTTTGTTACCGCCTTTACTGACGTAGAAGCCACATGGCAACAGTGCCGTAGACAAATGCGGAAGTAGTGTCTAGCGTCCAGCAAACCACTAGCTTGCTTCAAGCAGTTCCTTATTTACTTCTTGCACGTTTTATGGTGGATTGTGTTACTTATTTGTGGAATATAATTACTGTTTACCATCTGCCGCTGGTTCTGTCGACAAGGACAGCTCCCGTAAACTCATGACCGGAAAAGCGGAAGCGGCGCCAGCGACTGTGTCATAATAAAAGTCCCGCTGCTCGTGAGGCGTGTGTTGATCAATCGCTCCAGCTCCTCGTTCAGCTCCCGCAACACTCGGTCCTGCTCTGCTTCATACTACAGTAACGTTAATAATCACATCCACGAACATGAGTTCTTCCAGACTCCAATCCCTATTCTTTTGCACCGTCCGTTGAGATGGAGACCACATGTCCCAATTTTCCGCTCTAAAACTTGGCGTCATCAAACTACGCCTTTGTTTTGAATAGGCTTCTAGCGACCTCTAGCGGAAAAAAATATCACAAATTGTACCTTTAACTTCTATGCCAAATGTGCTTACTCCTTGCTTATATGAGGGAAACAGAGGAGGAAAACGGCGCATAAGGCAAGAGAAGCTGTTATACCTTTTATTTTATCGTGCACTTGCATAAACACTGCATCCATAGGGGCTGCCAATTTCGCGGGCAATGTGACGTCAGAACTCGTAACTGGGAGTACATCGATCTAGTACCAGTTCACGGGTGGGAAGTCACGGCTTTGACTGCTGTTCCAGTGCACTTTCACGGGTAGAAGGTTGGAAAAACACTGGTTACGGGTTGCCTGGAACGCGGCATTACTTTTTGGTGCCACTGGCACATGTTGTGGCACAGTTGCATATCCGGTTGTGAGTGTGTCAGGCTGACGGATGATATTTTTGGTTGTATATGTGGTAGTATATGTGGTTGTCTCATTTAACTAGGGTGAACATATTTTGATTACCGAAACCAGGACACTCGGCCCAGCAATGAGAAACTCGAGGTTTACTCAAAGATGCCTTATAATTTCAATACATTTAAAGTAGGCCTCCTCTGTATGGATAGAAAATTATTACAAAATGCTATCCATAACCAAAGACACAAATTCAGATAGGCTTCTCAGAGGTTACTCAACATTTATTATGACACGTTTAAAAAATAACGAATGAAATAATGATATAAATAATGTATCTTCTGTATTAGAAAAATAAATAGGCTACCTAAAAAATACCTCTGCCATATTAGCAATCCAAATTTAACAAAAATAGCTCTCACAAACTTACAAAAACTAACAACAAAAAAAATCTTTAGTTTTTTTTCATCCTTGTTTTCCTCTTCATCCTGTTTTTCTTCCTCATCCTCCTTGTTTGCTGCCAATTTATATTTTGCTGTAGAGCTGATCTTTCCCAGCAGTTTTTTGTTTCTTAACAAATAAGCATGAAAGTTATAAAGAAATTTATATTGGCCTATCAGCTGTTACATCGCGAGGTACAAAGGAAGAGCAAAACGAGCTGAACTCATTAAAGTATCTGTTATTTACAGATGACTGCAAAAATCATGCATACTAATGAAAACATCTAAACTGTTAGAAGTAGTAATCAACTGTAGTTTAGGCATAAGTCAGCCACGACGCTGAGAATATTTACCTTTATGGAATAATCCACTAATGTTTTGAGATACATTGTTAACTAATATTTGCACGTGCAATCGCGCATGTCTGCGAAACTCATTTAATGTATGTAATGTAATGGCCCAATGAAAAACAATGAAAAACCAGGACATTTTCATCACTTTAAAAAAAAAACAACCAGGACGGCCAGGACAGGACGTGAAAACAGGACATGTCCTGGGAAAACAGGACGTTTGGTCACCCTACATTTAACAGATTAGCTCATAAACATTAACGCGATACCTTTATGAAACGTATCTCTATTTTGTCAGTAGGCCTACAATCTGGAATTAGCATGTTATGCTTAATTAATTTCATTCACTCCATATTATGTTCTTAAGGAATTAGTGAGTGAATGAATGAACAAGTGATCACCTTTTTTTGCGGGTTCTTGTTTTTTAAAAAGATTGCATTGATATAAAATGTTACATAACTATTGTGCAATAACTTCAAGCTGATTCAAATGCACAATCAGTATCCAATATCCACCAAAACTGATAATAATAATTTGCATATCGGCTGACATTGTGGTACTGATATATTGTTTGTCCCTACTCTAAACTCTTGGATTTTTTTTTTTTTTTTTTTTTTTGATGGACAGTTAACAGAACAGGGGCCAGTAAAGCTCACCAAAGAAGCTTTAGACATCATGAGTCCTGCATCATAAAGAACAAGCACATCACTGAGATCACCCGGATTAAATACGTCCACAGCCACTCTCCACCCTGGTCTGATGCATTGCCAACTCTTCATGTAATAACTCCAACCTACAGTAGGCCCGTCCAGAAGGCAGATTTGACCCGCCTCACTAACACTCTCCTACATGTCCCCAAACTTCACTGGCTAGTGGTGGAGGATGCGGCACAGAGGACAGCGATGGTGTCCAGACTGCTGGAGAACACAGGAATGAATTACACCCACTTGAACATAGAGACTCCTCCAGATCTCAAAGTGCAGATGAAGCCCAGAAATGCTCGTATTCCACGTGGAACCATGCAGAGGAACCTGGCTCTCCGCTGGCTCAGGGAGAACATCAACTCCAGCTCGGGTCATAAAGGAGTTGTGTATTTTGCAGATGATGACAACACTTACAGCTTGGAGCTGTTTGAGGAGGTACAGTACATTGATCTGCTATTCATTGTTTGTGTCCTTTCACATGACCGATTCCATCCTCTTTGTACCACAGATGCGTTGGACTCGTAAAGCATCTGTCTGGCCGGTCGCCTTCGTCGGAGGTCTCAGGTACGAGTCGCCCAAAATCAATTCTCAAGGCAAAGTGTTCGGCTGGAGGACGGTGTTTGACCCTCATCGACCTTTTGCCATCGACATGGCTGGGTTTGCAGTGAACCTTCAACTCATCCTCAGTAAACCTCAAGCCTACTTTAAGCTAAAAGGGGTAAAAGGTGGATACCAGGAGAGCAGCTTGCTACAGGATCTGGTCACTCTCAGTGACCTGGAACCCAAAGCCTCTAACTGCACAAAGGTGAGTCCTAAACCTGAACCTTCATAACCTTACCAAATCTTTTTAGTTTCTTTTTTTCTTTTGGAAAGTACAAGGCTTGTCAACGCAAAAAGAAAAATGGGTTCTTCGTCTTTTTCAGGTACTGGTTTGGCACACCCGGACAGAAAGACCCTTGCTTGTGAATGAAGGAAAAAAAGGATTCACAAATGCCAGTGTGGAAGTATGATGAACTGATGAACTGCTGCATTTTTTTTAATACCGAAGTATCCTGTCAAAACTGGACCAACAGCAAGAAAGTATTATTCAATACACCGAATTTAAATTGTCCTCTTGTTCCTTTGCGTTCTTCGCGTACAGATGACGTTGTCAAAACCAGGGGCCTTTAATCTGTAACGCTGCATTCACATGGGGCGTCTGCGTTAACGCTTCTCATTTACTTTGAATGGGTTCTGTCGTGTCGCTTCACCAAAGCCACTGGAAGGCAGGCCTGCAACCTTTAGCCAAAAAAGCGTAATGGCTAATACTAACTGCTGGTACGCATTGGCGTTACACAGGGAGGAGTTCTGAATGGCGACACGATAGGCTGAGAGGTGCCACACGTGATTAAGTTAGCCGTTACGCTTTCTCCAATGGTAAGAGATACAGACCCTCCCTATAATAATATGGTAATAATATCATATTATTATTATCTCCCTATAATAATATGATCTCTGGCTTCACTCACGTTGCAGAAGTTGAAGATTTCTCAACTTTTCAAGCGCCAATGCAGGCGTCAGCCAATCTGATCACAGACGCTTGCCAATTGCATTCATGCAACACTGGAAAGTAATGTGATTGGCTGTTGTACTATGACGGTCGCATCAATGCAAGCTTCAGGCACGCCCTCCGTCAAGCGTTGATGCAGACGACCTGTGTGAACGCAGCGTTGTGTGCGTATGCTTAAAGGGATAGTTCACCCAAAAATGAAAATTTGATGTTTATCTGTTTACCCCCAGGGCATCCAAGATGTAGGTGACTTTGTTTCTTCAGTAAAACACAAATGATGATTTTTAACTCCAACCATTGTGGTCTGTCAGTCATATAATGCATGTCAATGGGAACTTGGTTGTGATGAGCAGGGCGGGCGAGAGCCGTGAGGGAGTGGCACAAGGCCGGTGACACGAGTGATAATGAGTGTCAGCTGCGTGTTGCACCGGTCTCGAATCTCTCACGGAGCTCCGGAAGCATAAGGAGCGATGACAGTGAAGGATGAGAGAGAACCAGGCCTGTACTTTATGTTGTATTATGTTTGTGTGGCTGGCAGATGTCCGTGAGGGTCTGCCGGCATTACTTTCGTTTTGTTTTTTGTTTATTTTGATTTAAAGTTTGTTTAAACGTTCGTACATACGAACTACGTTACACTGGTGTCGAAACCCGAGAGGAAGGAGGGACATGCTGTCGGAGAGCCCCCGCTGCTGAGGGTCTGTTTGCAAGATGGCTGATGTTGATCGTGCCTTCATCGAGAGAGCTACCGCTTTGTATTTGCTCTGGAGAGCAGAACAGCGGCGTAGGGGTCAGCGTCGCGGGAAGGCCGCGGGTCGATAAACGTGTACGTGACTCAAAAGTGAAATGTGTATTTACAACTTACCAGGTAGCCCAATCTCCTCACCGACACTCTTCCAAGCGAGGTCCTTTTTATTCCTGTCTGAAGTATGAACTTGTGTCATAAATCTCTGGGTGACTGCTCACTGATAATATCAGTCGTTCCTCCATTTTGAATGAGTGACTCCGGGCGGGCCTGCCGCCACAGCAGCAAGCAGGCTCCTGATTGGTTAACGCGGCGCGAATTTACGCCAATGTTCAAATTTTTCAACTCGGGCGTCAGACGCGAATTCCCGTCAAACGCGTAAAAGCACAAAAAGCACCATTCGCGCGAAACGCTCAATTCGCGCGAAACGCTCAATTCGCGCGAACTAGATTGGAAGTCTAGAACTGGAGGTCTCGCGCCGCGCTAAACGCCTTATTCGCGCCGCGAGACCTCCAGACGTGCGTAAACGCGTCTTTACATTGACTTAACATTGAAATCATTCGCGCCAGACGGTCTATTCGCGTTTGGTGTGAACACAGCAGGCATGAAACTCCAGGGCTGAAAATGAGTCCCAATCCAGCCCTGGAAGGAGGGCACAGGGCAGTTGGACATAGTGGTGTTTTAGAGGTAAAAAATTATATAAATACTGTCAGAGCTAGTATACCAATTTTAGAAAAGTATTAATTAGCACACCTTTCCTCAATTAAACTGCTTAGTGCACAATATCTAGTTGAATTTGATAGCTGAAGTTTAATTTGAACAAACCTCAAACCATAAATACAGTTTCAGTATGAAATCATTCTGTGTTTGCAAAAAGGGAAAACAACATGATAATGCTGGAATCTGCAGTAAATGCACTAATGTAAACAACTGAGTGCCTGTGGAAGAAAAATCAGTAACTTGACTTTCTGTTGCCTAAACAGCCAGTGCAATATTCAAGTTTTCATATAAATAAATCAAATTGCACTAATACAACTAATGTCAGCAGGTAAACAGCAAAAGAGACAATAAAAAAGCACAATCTAGCATGTGATAAATAGATCAAACACACAGTCAGCTGCGTTATAATTGGCAGTCCAACAAAATAGTTTTGCATTTGAACAAAATTATACACAATATAGTATTTTATGAACAAAATTATACAGTTCTCAGAAAGACTGCACTTTTTCAAAAAAACATTTTAATGTTTAAAAAAGAAATTCATGAAATGCAATTAATATTTCTATTAACTGTTTAACAATCCAACAGTTTAATTTTTTTTAGGCACTTCATAGTGTTCAAGTCTTTGATGTCTTTTTCTTTTGCCTCATGTTGTTTTGAATTTTGTTCATTAAATGTCAACTGTCATTCCCAGATCAGGAGAGTCTTCAAACTGGATTTTAAAATCTGCTTCTGCTTCTTCAAACACAATCACCTGTTGAAGAATAATAAAAGAACAACAGATCTTTTAGACTTTGTTGAATGGAAACTAACTAACATAAGCCAGGGCATGTTCTTAAGAACTTCAGGAATAATATAAGCCAGCTGGAAAACTTCCTGGAAAATGTCATTTTTTGGTGTGTCGGTATCTTCAGTGTCCTCCTGGGGTAGCTTTAACAGTATCAATAGTGTAATGCTTAGTTTATAATCAGAATATAGTGACTTAAATAGTCAGATCTAGCAGTAATTTATTTATTCAAATGCAAAACGACATAAAAAAGAGACATGTCTCAGTGGTCCTCCTCAGCAAAATTCAATTCAACCATCAGTTTTCACACTTTTGTATGAAAAAAAGTATCAACACACTATAAAGATTTATTGTGCTCTTTACTTAAGATTCATTGAATAAAATGTGAGTTTTCACAAGTATGCCAAAATGATTGAGCTTGCGTTGCACTGACAGCTTCAGTGATTATGAACTGAGGGAGAAGTGTGCTGCTCGCTTTTTTTTATTTATTTATTTATTTTTTGTAATTAATTTGCAAGAAAAGTTATTGTTTTTCGTGAGATTTTCTGAGTACTTCATACTTCACATTGACGAAATGTATTTTTAAACCTAGTGATTTTATAATGTTTAATATTTATTCAAAAGCGAAATAATGTTTTTTTTTATCACATTAAAAAATAACATTTGAAGTGCTGAAAAAATGTTGGTGCGTGTGTCTAATTACAGAGAGCGTGTTTCTTATTCAAATGTTCCTATATTAGCTTAGTCTTTATTGCAGTCAATATTACTGGTTTATTGGGCAAGTGTGATAACTGCATTGAAATATAAATACAACATTAAAAAGTCATGGTTTTGATGGTTTTGTGTGGATGTACAGCGAGTACAGAAGGACAGCTAACAGAAATGTCCAAGCTGGCTTAACGAAAACCAGGAAGTAACCGTGCATATGGTCAATTCCAGCACTCAAATTCCAAACATTCTATTCAAGATTCTAAATAATTTTACATAGATTCAGCACTGATATTTGCAGTAATTCTACAGACACAACCAAAAAACTTCTTAGGAGCCAAAGAATTCATCATTTATATAAACTGACTTGGTTCATTCCACTGTTGAGGAAGGGTCCTGGTAGAAACAGAGCTTGCTGTGGTCCAGCATCCCAGTACCGTCCAATGTTTTGCCCATTAATGAAGACTACACCTTTACTCCAACCCTGCATGGGGATGTGATAATCAATTAATTATATCTGACCATATTTGAGCATTCAAATCTTGGCCAGATTCATTAAACTCACTGGCAGCTTCATGAAAGTGTCACTGGGATATCCATTCACGAATAACCTGCCCTGGAAAAAGCCTGGGAAGCTTGGTTTGTTAGTGACGGACTTCCAAGGTGCCCTGTATAAGCTGACATAAAAGCACTTTAAAAGTTTTTTCTGCAAATATTTTATGACCTGTCACATCGTGAGATTTTACTCACCTGTCAATAAAGCCAGAAGTCATATCCAGGCTATATATTGTGAAGTCTGTAAGTGGTGTATGATTTAATAAAATGTCCCCAACAATACCTGAAAACAGATTTTGGTTCTGATGGTGATGGTCATAATGTGTTTGAGAGGCTGAGAGGCTGTGACATGTTAAATCACAAACCACTGATGGTCAATAACATAAAGACACAGTATTGTACCTTTGCGCTGGTCATCCATGTCTTTACTGTGATGCACACGGCCGCAGTTCTCCACCAGCAGACTCAGAGTGCGTTTCCCCTACAGAAAACCAATTAGTCAGGTCATTTATTTGACAAAAAATACTGTAAAACAGTAATATTGAGTTGAATTGCAGATAATATTAACTTTTATTTTATTATTATATTTAATAAATATTAAAAAATATATATATATACACTAGGGTGTGTAAATGGCTAATAAGCCAATAAGTGCTCCTCTGCAGTATCTACTACAGTGGTCATTTATTGTCTTTTTTATTTCTCAATAAGTGTTTGCTTTCCTACATTCTGAAACGTTTAGTTTTACAAATGGGGACAAACTATTAAAGATGAACAAATAATGTTTTGGACATCACATTAAAAATAACATTCAAATTGGGCAATATTTAAAGCTTTGAAGTGCTGGAAAAAGTTGTGTGAAGCACCTAAAAGCACTCGAAAACATTAGACCATTTCTGCCACAAGTTATGTCTGTTAGTCTCACTATGTTATACTTAGCCTACACTTTGTGTTCCTGGCACAGTGTTTCTCATGGTTTCCAGATTACACAGCACTAGGAAGAAAGAGCCTGAATTCACAGCAGATTTAGTAACATCGCTGTGAAATCTTGTAAGAAGCATTCAAATTCGTCGCAGAATTCTTTGTTAAACCACTGATATCAGATAAAACAGTTTAATAATGTTTGAAGAAAGATCAAATGTAATGTTTGCTTAACATTCACATAACCAATAAAACATTTAAAAAGCTGGGTATTTTTTTTTTTTTTTTTTTAAAAGAAAAAAAAAAAATTGTACTGACTACAAACCTTTGAATGGTAGTGTTTGTTTACGTTTATATACACTCACCGGCCACTTTATTAGATACACCTTGCTAGTATGAGGTTGGACCCACTTTTGCCTTCAGAACTGCCTTAATTCTTCGTGGCAGAGATTCAACAAGATGCTAGAAACATTCCTCAGAGATTTTGGTCCATATTGTCATGATAGCATCACGGAGTTACTGCAAATTTTTCGGCTGCACATCCATTGTGTGAATCTCCCTTTTCACACGATTGGATTGAGATCTGACTGTGGAACTCACTGTCATGTTCAAGAAACCAGAGATGATTTGAGCTTTGTGACATGGCACATTATCCTGCTGGCAGTTGTGGGAACCATGGACGAATAAGACAAATGAATCATTCAGATGATTCTTTCAAAACATAATTCTAATTCAGAATCGGAATTCCGGCTCCAGCCATCTACAGGAAAATCCTTGCTTAATTACAGTGGGTACGGAAAGTATTCAGACCCCCTTAAATTTTTCACTCTTTGTTATATTGCAGCCATTTGCTAAAATCATTTAAGTTCATTTTTTTCCTCATTAAATGTACACACAGCACCCCATATTGACAGAAAAACACAGAATTGTTGACATTTTTGCAGATTTATTAGAAAAGAAAAACTTAAATATCACATGGTCCTAAGTATTCAGACCCTTTGCAGGACCCTTTTGATCTAATACAGCCATGAGTCTTTTGGGGAAAGATGCAACATGTTTTTCACACCTGGATTTGGGGATCCTCTGCCATTCCTCCTTGCAGATCCTCTCCAGTTCTGTCAGGTTGGATGGTAAACGTTGGTGGACAGCCATTTTTAGGTCTCTCCAGAGATGCTCAATTGGGTTTAAGTCAGGGCTCTGGCTGGGCCATTCAAGAACAGTCACAGAGTTGTTGTGAAGCCACTCCTTCGTTATTTTAGCTGTGTGCTTAGGGTCATTGTCTTGTTGGAAGGTAAACCTTAGGCGCAGTCTGAGGTCCTGAGCACTCTGGAGAAGGTTTTTGTCCAGGATATCCCTGTACTTTGCCGCATTCATCTTTCCCTCGATTGCAACCAGTCGTCCTGTCCCTGCAGCTGAAAAACACCCCCACAGCATGATGCTGCCACCACCATGCTTCACTGTTGGGACTGTATTGGACAGGTGATGAGCAGTGCCTGGTTTTCTCCACACATACCACTTAGAATTAAGGCCAAAAAGTTCTATCTTGGTCCATCAGACCAGAGAATCTTATTTCTCACCATTTTGGCAAACTCCATTCGGGCTTTCATGTGTCTTGCACTGAGGAGAGACTTCCGTCGGGCCACTCTGCCATAAAGCCCCAACTGGTGGAGGGCTGCAGTGATGGTTGACTTTCTACAACTTTCTCCCATCTCCTGACTGCATCTCTGGAGCTCAGCCACAGTGATCTTTGGGTTCTTCTTTACCTCTCTCACCAAGGCTCTTCTCCCCCGATAGCTCAGTTTGGCTGGACGGCCAGCTCTAGGAAGGGTTCTGGTCGTCCCAAAGTCTTCTATTTAAGGATTATGGAGGCCACTGTGCTCTTAGGAACCTTAAGAATTTAAGGTTTGTGCCTTGCCACAATTCTGTCTCTGAGCTCTTCAGGCAGTTCCTTTGACCTCATGATTCTCATTTGCTCTGACATGCACTGTGAGCTGTAAGGTCTTATATAGACAGGTGTGTGGCTTTCCTAATCAAGTCCAATCAGTATAATCAAACACAGCTGGACTCAAATGAAGGTGTAGAACCATCTCAAGGATGATCAGAAGAAATGGACAGCACCTGAGTTAAATATATGAGTGTCACAGCAAAGGGTCTGAATACTTAGGACCATGTGATATTTCAGTTTTTCTTTTTTAATAAATCTGCAAAAATGTCAACAATTCTGTGTTTTTCTGTCAATATGGAGTGCTGTGTGTACATTAATGAGGAAAAAAAAATGAACTTAAATGATTTTAGCAAATGGCTGCAATATAACAAAGAGTGAAAAATTTAAGGGGGTCTGACTACTTTCCGTACCCACTGTACTTTTATAACCCCATCCTTCTGGGCATAAGTGACGAACTCAGCCATTTGTGACATCAAATGGTCATACAAGAAGATAGTCTTTGATCACCAGATCAAAAGAGAAAAGAGAAACAAAGCAGGCCCTTTTTGTTTCTCTAAGGGACCTAACCTAACTTTACAGAAAAACCAATGAAGACTGTTCTACAACTAAAGCTGCATCAAAATTGTTCCAAACAATTTTAAATGGACTTAAACATATTTTAACTGCATACATTTTAAATTGTGTCCTCAAGTACTACCTGTAACCAGTTTTGCTTTAGAACACCCACAATCCATGTAAATGTGATAACTCTTGAATGACTGACTGAAAGTATGCCTTATTTGGACTTGATTTAATTATTTTCCAAATCCTGACTTGAATGAAATCTGTTTAAAATGTATCATATTCCATTTAATAGAAATTATGTTAAAATGGTACTCTGCTAAAGCAGAGATGGGAAGTAACACCTATGTTTTATTGGGGGCAGAGAAAAGCCCGTTTGAAACAGGACGATATCTGATTGGCCAAAACTTCTGTCAGAGGTGTGACAAACAACTAAGTTTAAATAGTCATATCGCAAGACAAGACAAAAGAAGACAAGAAGAAAGAACCAGACAGCCATGACCAGAGTAAGCAGAACAACGCGTAACCATGGAGTACTAAGTTTTGCCGCAAAGTTCAACCAACGACTTCTGCCACTTCAGCTTTAACTCCAGCAACGACAAAGAGACTTAGTGATTGGTTTTCACCTAACCACTATCTGGGCCTGAAGAGACAAATCATCGACTTGAAAAACGCTTATCTGCACGCCGACGAGGAAAATTCACATTTAAAGTCGACTAAAGCAAGTACCCCAGATTAAAACTGAACTGGTGCATTTAAATTAATGATTCATGGTTTGTTCAGGTCTTTGAAGTGCATTGCTAGGAATTCTGTTCATCATATCACTCTCTCTCTCTTAAAACTCTTTCTTTCTCATTTCCTTTTTTACTGCAATGCGTATGAATGAATGTGTGTATGTATGTGTGTGTGCTTGTGTTAGATTTAGTTTGTGTTAGAATAAAAGTCTCTTGTAGATTTTAAAAGAAAGTGTCTTGTATTATGTGCTTCTAAAATTTAATGTCTTAAACTGTCGATCTTAAGTTACCGTGCTCTAATTAGTGTTTTCACGATTGTTGGATATTTATATCTGCTACAAGAGCTTATCATGGCTCGAGCAAATGAACGCTGGACAACTCGGTCGTAAACTTACAACTCTTTATAATTCCCTATAAATTATTTAATTTGAGCTAATTTTACTTCATAGGGTGAGATTCCCTAAACAGTAGTCATCAGAAGATGAGTACACTGTGTTCATAAAGGGATGGACATGGTCAGCAACAATTCTCAGGTAGGCGTTTAAACGACACTCAGTTGGTACTAAAGGGGCCCAAAGTGTGCCAAGAAAATATCCCTCACACCATTACACCACCAGCAGCAGCCTGAACAGTTGATAAAAGACAGGATGGATCCATGCTTTCATGTTGTTTACACCAAATTCTGACCCTGCTATCTGAATGTCGCAGCAGAAACCGAGACTCATCAAATCAGGCAATGTTTTTCCAATCTTCTACTGTCCATTGTGGTGCGTTCGGAGATGCTCTTCTGTGCTTCAGTTGTAACGAGCGGTTATTTGAGTTACTGTTGCCTTTCTATCAGCGGAAACTAGTCTGACCTCTGGCATCAACAAGGCATTTTCACCCACAGATCTGCCACTCACTGGATAGTTTCTGTTTTTCAGACCATTCTCTGTAAACACTAGAGATTTCTGAAAGTTTCTGGAAAACCAGCCCATTTGACATCAACAACCATGCAACCAGCAGATTGTCTTGACCATTTATACATGATCAATGCATTGAGTTGCTGATTATATATTTGTGTTAACGAGCAGTTGAACAGGTTCACATAATAAAGTGGCCAGTGAGTGTGTGTGTGTGTTTATATACCCTGCGTTGCATTCGGAAGGGCTCATCCCTATGCCCAAATCCCTTCAAACGGTTTACCCTCTGGAGTGAGAGATTCGAAGGAATGAATTGTATATTGTGTCTATGTATTTAACATTTGAATGGACTGATAAAGGGAGCTGTAAAGAATTTTTGTTGAAGTACAGTGTCGTTTTGACCATAATAATGTACCAAATCTAACTCGTATAAATATTAGAGTAGTATAGAAAAATACTGTACATATATTTATAGGTAAAATCAAACTGTACCCATTCTGTGACGCCAAACAACTTCCCTGTGCAAAGGATCATGGGGGCCCGAAGTGTGAAATGGCCAGTTTTGAGAACTTTGTTTTGGAACGACCCTTCAATATGGCGACCATGATTGTTTTCAATTATATATCCCGTTTGGAACGCAAACATATTCATATATTATATACATCTATATATATATTACTAATTAAGATACAATCAAGATAAGATAAAAATGGAATAAATATAAATTATAAGACAATGTTATGTCTCAGTATTACTGAGACAACTCAGTATTACCAGTACAAAATTGAGATATAAAGATTAAAAAAATAAAATGAAATCATACCTTTCCATCAGGAACAGCTAATTCTAAATTTCGTTGGTGAAAAATGCCAATGAAAGTTCGGTTCACAAAAACCTAGGGGAAAAAATCCTGATTAAAATGGAATTAGAGCAGATGCATATTCATGCACAACAGCACAGCTTAACGGTTTATCAGCACTAACCAGCGCTCTGTCTTGGATGTTGCTTCCTGATTTTAAAGAGCCTCCTCTGGTGATGGTGGTCTCATAGAGGGTGTATCCATATGCCTGGCCATTACCGTTATTCACAGGCAGATTCTCCATATTAACAGGGAACTGTGATTTAAAAGGCTTGAGGGAGAAAAAAGCTGGATTTTGACATTCATTTCTCAGAGTTAGTGTTTCTCCATTGTAATGTAGATTTCTTACCTTGTGTGTGTATGGCAGAGCGTCCCACAGTGAGAGGTGCTGAAACAAAATTGCCGTCTCATATTGTTCTTTCCAGTGGAGGCCAGGCATCTCAGGGAGGATTTCCTCTGAAGAGAACCACAGAAACTAAGCACATGAGCACACAGCTCAGAACATGTGAGCATGTTATTATTAAAATAATTTTCTCCTCTGAAATAATAAAAAGGTCTGGTGGGCAGGGGGAAAATAATATTAACCAGTAATATTGTAACTCCCTTTCCATGATCCAATGAAATCCTAATGGATAAAATCCAGATTTCCCCTTAAAGGTGCCATAGAACGTCTTTCCAAAAGTCTAAGGTGTCCCCTGAATGTGTCTGTGAAGTTTCAGCTCAAAATACCCCATAGATTTTTTTAAATACATTTTTTTAACTGCCTATTTTGGGGCATCATTAACTATGCACCAATTCAGGCTGCGGCCCCTTTAAATCTCGCGCTCCCTGCCCTCCTGAGCTCTCGACTATAAGTGCAGTTATACAGTGCATAAACAAAGTTTACACAGCTAATATAACCCTCAAATGGATCTTTACAAGATGTTCGTCATTCATGCTGCATGCATGCATCGATTCCTGTGAGTATAGTGTTTATTTGGATGTTTACATTTGATTCTGAATGAGTTTGAGGCTATATGCTCTATGGTTAACGGGCTAATGCTACACTGTTGGAGAGATTTATAAAGAAGTTGTGTTTATGAATTATACAGACTGCAAGTGTTTAAAAATGAAAATAGCGACGGCTCTTGTCTCCGCGAATACAGGAATAAACGTTAGTAACTTTAACCACATTTAACAGTACATTAGCAACATGCTAACGAAACATTTAGAAAGACAATTTACAAATATCACTAAAAATATCATGTAATCATGGATCATGTCAGTTATTATCGCTCCATCTGCCATTTTTCGCTTTTGTTCTTGCTTGCTTACCTAGTCTGTTGATTCACCTGTGCAGATCCAGACGTTACTGGCTACCCTTGTCTAATGCCTTTCATAATGTTGGGAACATGGGCTGGCATATGCAAATATTGGGACGTACACCCCGACTGTTACATAACAGTCTGTGTTATGTTGAGATCTGTGTGTTTTCCGGAGGTCTTTTAAACAAATTAGATTTATATAAGAAGGAGGAAGCAATGGAGTTTGAAACTCAACGTATGACTTTTCCATGTACTGAACTCTTGTTATTCAACTATGCCGAGGTAAATTAAATTTTTGATTCTAGGGCACCTTTAAAATGCCCCTATTATGCCTTTTCGGATATTACCTTTCATGTAGTGTTTAATATAGCTGTTTGTGAATATGTATGTAGGTTTGTAACAAATTTGCATAATGCCAGTCTATGGTCTTCATTGGCTGCCAGCGAACAAAATCTTCGACCCATCCACAAACACTGTAGTTGTAGCTGAGGCCTGACATGTTAAGAAGACCCTGTTTTCTGTTCTGCGAAAGCAAATCCACTTTGCATGCACTTCCGAAGGATGAGTCAAATTTATACGGTAATACTGACTCCATTGTTGCTGTTTGTATCACTGTTTATACAAGTGCTAAGAAAGATATGGAGCTGAAATTCAGATTTGGTAATGGTCATTTCATTTCTGACACATGCGGTGCACATGTAAGCGATGGACCAATCACAGCAGAATGGGCCATCTGACCCATCAGAGCAGAGTAGGCTCTCGGAAATGAGGGGTTTAGAGAGACCAAATCCTTTAGCAAACCTTTTCAGACACTGAGAAAAGATGATGTGCAATCAGTGTTGCCAAGTCCTTGGTTAACATTGTCCATGGGTTGAAGCGACCCCAAATAACATGATATTTAGCCCCTGGAATGTGAATTTTACCAAGGGAACCACGGCAAAAAACACGGATTCCCCGTGGCAATTGGGTGGGTTTTGTTGTGAAAACCTGGCAATCCTGAGTGCATTGTATATTATTAGAAAATAAATGTTTTTTGTACTTGGATGCTGTAAACATTGTATGAGACCTCCAAATCAGAATTAAGAAGCTTTAAAATAGCATTATAGGGGCACTTTAATTATTTTGCACTGAATATTCTGTTTTACTCATAAATATGTCACATTATAAATATGTCACCAATTCATATGGTCTCTAATTGAGCAGGAGAAGAGGAAGGGATTACAAACTGTTAAAATTGCTGAGGAGATCTCTGAGAAGATGGTATTTTGGTGTGTAATCTCCAGCTTCTGACAGAGGAGCGTCATAATCTAAAAGAAAGAAAGAAAGGCTTGAGTTATGCACATTCGAATACAAACGTGGCTGTGTCTGAAATCGTATACTCTCGAGGTACTTATTTTGAATAATTACTTCAAAAAGTATGAATGAGTGTTGTATGAATGTAATCCAGACATTCTACATTCACCATATTATCATTATCATGTGACCTACTAGCGTCAGGTGATTCACTTCAATGCCATTCACAAATCCACTCCTGTGGCCTCATGGGATAGTAAAGTGTCCATTGTATGCACACTTCAGAATCTCGCCTGAAGTAGTAGGTCATCCGGGTACTTTTTGCCAACTGTGTACTGAGTACTGTGTTTTTCACCTACTATATAATAGGAAGGTATGCGACTTCAGATACAGCCTTTGTTCTGCCGCTTCTTCAGTGCTACCTGAAATGCAGGACTACATGAATTGTACTCTAGGTTTGTAAGCTCCACACACTGGCCATATTGTGAAGTAAATCATCAGTTCACCCAAAAATGAAAATTCGGTCATTATTTACATGTCGATCCAAACCTATATGACATTCTTTCTTCTGTGAAACATAAAAAGAAGCTATTTTGAGAAATGTCTAAAGTATACAATGGAAGTCAATGGGCTCCAGCCTTCTTCAAAAGTCATACTGGTTTGAAACAAGATGAGGGTAAGCAAATGATGACAGAATCTTCAGTTTTTGGGTGAAATATCCCTTTAAAGTTTATATAATTTTGATGTTAAATACTTTCTCCTATCCTAGTTTCAAGATGACAGTAACACAAACCGTAGCTTGTGACCAGAGATTTGTAGGACGGGTAGGCCAGCGCTCCATTCATAAAGCCAAAGTTTGTCCCTCCGTAGAACATGTACAGATTGATGGACATTCCTCGTCTCAGCACCTCTCTCACTACAGCAATCAGGTCTGTGATTAGAAAGAAATTTCACATCAGTGCTTTGGCCCTTGATTTATGAAAAATATTAAAATATAATTTCTTGACATATGATAACATCTTACCCTCTGCAGGAAAACTATGGTGTAATCCGCCCCATCCATCACACCTCCCCGTCCAGAGCTCCATCACCAGCACAGGACTGTTGGGCTTCACGCACAAAAGTAATTTCAATTATTTCATCCAACACTTACATCTACAAAAAAGACACTGAAATATCTACCTGGACTGTTTCCAGATATTTGATGTCATCAGGATTCATTTTCTGAAGATTTAGAGTTCTTAAAGCTGTGATGGAGGAAAGAATGTTTGCATTTATTAACACTTACTCTACCATTCAAAATATGGGCTCAGTAAGATTTGCTTTTAAGAAATCAATACTTTTATTCAGCAGTGATATATGAAATTGATCAAAAGTGACATATTTATAACGTTACAAAAGATTTCTATTTCAAATAAGTGTTGTTCTTTTCATCATACTGAAAAAAACTATCACAGTTTCCACAAAAATATTGAGCAGCAACTGTTTTCAACATAGATAATAATAATAAGAAATGTTTTTTGAGCAACAAACAAGCGTATTATAGAGCCACTAAAGGGATATGGTGGTGGAAAAAAAATAAATAAAATATTTCAATGCTTTTGCGTTCCCTCGCAAATGTTTTGCGTTCCCCCCGAGAAACTTGCTCTTTGCAAGCAGACAAAGTTTCTCATCAGGACACCAACGTTTTTGTGAGGGAAAGCAACGTTTCTCGGGGGAATGCAAAACATTTGTGAGGGAATGCAAAAGCATTGACAAATAATATCATATTTTGTCCCTTTAGGGGCTCCATACTTACTAGAATAATTTCTGAAGGATCATGGAGTAATGTCTGCTGAAAATTCAGCTTTGTAGCCTCGGTGAGCATTGAGACTTTTTTTCAAAAACATAAAAAAATCTTACTGACCACAAACTGCAAAAATCATTTTTGCATGTATAGTTCAGTTGCTGTGTTCTGTTTGTACCTCCATTGACTCCACCATATTTTAGACCCTCGTGGTCGTCTGATGTTAGGAGAACTTCACTGATGCCCCTTTCTTGTAGAGCCTGATAGAAATTATATTAAAAAATCTGCCAGTCTGTAAACTTTAATAAGCATCAAGGAAAAGTATGAAACGTTCACTCATACCTCTATGATAAAGGGCATGTAGTTTGCATCTCTTGCATGTGATCCATATTTGTTCTCCACTTGAACAGCAATGATAGGCCCACCTTTCTTGAACTGACAACATATAAACCAACATCAAAGATTACTTAGAGTACGTTTCTGAGTACTTTTTGTGTTTCAAAAAGAATCCTACCTGGAAAGGCACCACTTTGGGAATGAGCTTGTCGAAGTACACGTTTACAGCCACAATGAATCCTGGGTAAGTGGTTCTCAGCATCATTTCTCTATCACGCAAAAGCCAGCTGTAGAGGGAAGTGGTTAGTTTGTGATGGTAAGAAAATTTCACTTTCAGTGTGAAGACCCAGAATATTTATCTGTGGCTCTATGTCACACATCTGTGGCAGGAACAACATACTTTAGTTTCTTTAATGCCTCCCTTAAGGTTAGTTCTTTCATCCCCCTCATGACACACATTACCAAAAAATGTGGCACATAATGTCAGTTTGATCAAAAGCTGCCTTTGGTTGGTGCCTCACAAATTTAATCACATTTTCTCTGGAATTCGCAGAATATGAATTAAAAGTTATGCCACAGCAGAGATGTTTTTGTTCTGCTTAACAGCGGAAATTACCTGGGCAAGCCTCCAAGGTCAAGGTCAGAGCCTATGTATGGTCCTGGCCGTAAAATTACCCAGAGTCCAACCTCTGCAGCCAAGTGAAGGAAAGCTCTGTGAATTGGATAGGCAAAAAAAATAATAATAATAAAGAAAAAGTATACCTAAAAATTATCATACTGAAGTCAGTGAATTATAGTATGATTACAGTATGACTATTAAAAAAATAGTATGAATAGCTAAAATAAATAAGCACAAATTATTTATTTACAAATTAATTATTGTCATTTAAATAATTAAAGCATTTAATAAATATTTCAATAATATTAAAATGTTAAATTAAATAAATAAATAAGAATAAAAATAAATAAAAAATAAATACTTGAAAGTTGGAAAATGGTAATGAGGCATGGTTAATTGTTTAGAAATGAATTATTGTCATTTAAAAAAATTAATCATTTAACAAATATTTAAATAATATTAAACATTTAAAATAAATAAAATAAAATAAATAAAATAACAATAAATAAAAAATAAATACTTGAAAGTTGGAAAATGGTAAAGAGGCATGTTTAATTATTTTTAAATTAATTATTGTCATTTAATAATTAAAGCATTTAACAATTATTTAAATAATATTAAAAATTAAAATAATAATAATAAGAAATAAAAAATAAATACTTGAAAGTTGGAAAATGGTAAAGAGGCATGGTTAATTATTTTGAAATTAATTATTGCCATTTAAAAAATTTAATCATTTAACAAATATTTAAATAATATTAAACATTTAAAATAAATAAAATAAAATAAAATAAATAAAATAACAATAAATAAAAAATAAATACTTGAAAGTTGGAAAATGGTAAAGAGGCATGTTTAATTATTTTTAAATTAATTATTGTCATTTAATAATTAAAGCATTTAACAAAGCATTTTCTGTACACAATTGAACACATGGCCTGAATTTCTATCATGCCATTTACAGATTAACAAGACCCTGATTTTAAAAGGTCTCTAAATTTTGTGTTCTGTGTTATTGGTCTCATGTTTTAGCTGTGGGTTGTGTTGTTATGGAAGAGCTTGGATCTGCTTTAATGATGTATTCCCAGTGGTGTGCAGATAATGATACGAACCAAGATGAAACAAGAAAGAGAACAAATTCCCTCCTGACAGCAGCAGACCGACAGCGCTGTCAGAGGACCGGCAACAGGAGCTCTCTGAGATGTTTGTCTAACTAAGTGAAAGTCTAACGAGGCATTAAATAGAGGCGAGATCCTTCCAGGATCAAAATATACAAATCACAAATAGTGATAGTGGGAATTAGGAAAAGAGAGCAGGATGAATTCTTACTCTATATCAAGGCCTCCGTGGAAGCGTAATTCTCCTTTCTCTGGCTGATGGAGAGACCATGGCACATCACTGCAAGATAAACCCAGTGTGATTATTGCACACCACTCAATATCACAGACAGTGATTGCCCATTTCAGACCTACACAGTGAGAGTGTTGAGACCACAGGCTTTCATTTTCACCATCCGATCCTTCCAGTAGGCTCTGGGCAGGCGGAAGTAGTGTAAAGAGCCTCCCAGAATACGGAATGGCTCTCCTCCTAGAGTGAATTGGGAAGAGTTTACTCCCAGACCCACTGATCGATTTATCCTTATCTTCCCTGTCGGACCTCTGGACACACAACAAGAGAAACACATGGAGAAAATAAAACAATTAAAAAAAAAAAAAACATTTCAAAAGAAATTATTATCATTTTATTAATTCAATAATTTAACAAACAAATAAAAAAAAAATTGAGACTTCAAAAAGAAGCTAATTATTTAGAAATTAAGTATTGCCATTTTAATAATTAAAGCATTTCACATATATAAACAAACAAATAAATAAATGTTGGAATTCGTAAAGAAGCACAGTTACAAAGAAGAGTTAAAAACTAAATATTCCCATGTTCCCATGCACTACTACTTCCATACATTTTTTCACAAAATAATTACCCCGCTTATGCTTCGATGAATTTGCCTAGTGAATTACGCATTCAGCCTAATTTTTATGCATTCATTCTGTGCAACTGCATACAAACGATTTTAAGTATAAAATATAAAACATAAAAGACTTTTTAACCGAAGACAAGTTCAAATTTGGTCTTACCTGAAGTGTCGGTATATTATAAAGCACGCGAGACTCAAAAAAAGAATTACATATCGCCTCCTGTGATTGTTTCTTAAACTGAAAACAGCCATGCTTTTCTGATTTAAGAGCTATGATAATGCTAAAATAAAGTCGCCGTTAGGGAGTGACATTTTGCATCAAGTTTCTTGGAAACAAACAGAAAGCGTCGCTTGGTTATCTACGCTGTAGTTCCAGTCTAAAAACTACAAATCCCGTCATGGGTCAGATTGCACCGCGCATGCGCAGCAGCACTGGCCTGATGCTGTTTTGTTGAGAGCTTGAGAAAAGAGAGTGAAACTTCAAGGCTTCAGGTGAAGAGAAGATTTTAGCCTAAAAAGGCACATGAGGTACGATGTGCTAAATTGATATGTATATATGTTTTCTATAGTAATACGTGTCTGATAATAGTCTGATAATGTTGATGTTTGCTGTAGTTAGCTGCTCAGCTAATGATCTAATGGCTAATGCTGCTGGTTTTGTTGTTTACTATAAATCTGGTCCATCAAACTGCTTCGTGACAGTATTTTCTGATCATCGAAATTATAACAGTCTCATTGGACCTGGAATATCAAGCGGCCTTTAAGAGATATTGAATGTTTTTTTTTTTTTTTTATTTAGTTGTGATCAAAATATCTTACAAAAACATGTTTGTTAGTAAGTACATATGTGTGACCCTTGATCTTGGTCAGGTAGAGTTCTATTAGTGGATGTTTTCAATATAAATGTCATGTCATGTGATGTCATTTCAGATGTGGACCTCTAAATTTCATCTATTAAAATTGATGAAACTTTATTTATTATTTTACTGCTTTCTTTTAGTTTGTTTTTCCACTGTGTTTTCAAAGCTGCTGGATGAAATTGTTATATCAAAGGGTTTTACACTAAAATTAAAGCATGAAAATGACATGAAGCAACAGCAATAAAGAGTTCTTTTTCTCTGTACAGTTTGCAGACGTGTCCTCCTCCTGTCATGAGATCTTGCCTGGCCCCTGGCTGCCCCTCCTGCAGTTGATGACTCTGCAGCCGGTGTGGAGATGACGGACAGTGTCAGAGCGTTTCTCCGCAATGTTGCGACGGTCAGCACCTAATTGTATATCTAATAAACTTTATGATTTAAAGGTGCCATCGAATTGAAAATTGAATTTACCTTGGCATAGTTGAATAACAAGAGTTCAGTACATGGAAATGACATACAGTGAGCCTCAAACTCCATTGTTTCCTCCGTCTTATATAAATCTCATTTGTTTAAAAGACCTCCAAAGAACAGGCAAATCTCAACATAACACCCGACTGTACGCCCCCAATATTTGCATATGCCAGCCCATGTGCGAAACATTATGAAAGACATTACACAAGGGCAGCCAGTATTAACGTCTGGATGTGCACAGCTGAATCATCAGACTAGGTAAACAAGCAAGAAAAATAGCGGAAAATGGCAGATGGAGCGATAATAACTGACATGATCCATGATATCATGATATTTTTAGTGATATTTGTAAATTGTCTTTCTAAATGTTTCGTTAGCATGTTGCTAATGTACTGTTAAACGTGGTTAAAGTTATCATTGTTTATTACTGTATTCACGGAGACAAGAGCCGTCGCTATTTTCCTTTTTAAACATTTGCAGTCTGTATAATTCATAAACACAACTTCATTCTTTATAAATCTCTCCAACAGTGTAGAATTAGCTGTTACCCATGGAGCACAGCCTCAAACTCATTCAGAATGAAATGTAAACATCCAAATAAACACTGTACTTACGCGATTAGACATGCTGAACACTTGTAATGATGAACACTTTGTAAAGATCCATTTTTAGGGTTATATTAGCTGTGTAAACTTTGTTTATGCAATAATAGACTTAAAGATTTAAGACACAAGATTTAAAGGGGCAGCAGCCCTGAATCGGCGCATTTCTAATTATGCCCAAAAATAGGCAGTTAAAAAAATTAATAAAAAAAAAATCTATGGGGTATTTTGATCTGAAACCTCACAGACACATTCAGGGGACACCTTAGACTTATATTACATCTTGTAAAAAAACGTTCGTTGGCACCTTTAATGTCTCATGTCACACATCTACAACACAAGTTTGTATTTGTTTTTTCTTTACATCCAGATCAGCAGGGTTCTGCCCAACAAAACGGAACAAAATGTACAACTTTACATTCCAAATATAGTAAAATAAATAATTAATGTATGTTTAGATACAGAAAGATGAGAAATGATTTAATAATTCAATAAGTTTAATAAATAATTCTAAATATTAATTATTGAGTGTAATATATATATATATATGTGTGTATGTGTGTGTGTGTACACTGCCCTCCAAAAGTTTGAAAATGCCCTAGAAAAGTGGGGTTTTGGACAATATTGGCATGAATCCTTTTTAATTTGTGATAATTTTACTCTGATAAGGGACAACATAAACTATGAAAACACATTTTATTACATAAATAGTTTATACATAGAAAAAAATTAAATTTTCGATTCATCAGAATATCCACTATTAGCAGCTACCTGACCTAAACTGGGTTCTAATTGGTTCATTGTATTCTAAACTAAATTGGCAATCAGTTGTTGAAGCTATTAAGGTGATAAGGATTTATGCTGATATCATCCAAAACCACACTTTGCCAGGGGTGTTTCCAACCTTTTGGAGGGCAGTGTGTGTGTGTGTATATATATATATATCAAAGAATACTGAAAAAATAATCACTGCTTCCACAACATTGATAATAGTCAGAAATGTTTGTTGAGCAGCAAATCAGCATATTAGAATGATTTCTGAAGGATCATGTGACACAGTAATGATGCTGAATTCAACTTTACCATCACCAGAATAAATGACATTTTAAAATATGTTAAAATAGAAAACAGTTATTTAAAATTGTAATAATATTTCACAATAATACAGGTTTCACTGATTTATTAATCAGATAACATAATTCGATTGATTTTTAATGTCATTCACACAAGTGAGCTTCAATCTAAGTATCAATCTTTTTGTTTCATTTCAGGGGATCAAAGACTCCATCCTGGGCATTGGAACCATCTCCAAGCTCGATGCTCGGATTCAGCAGAAGAGGGAGGAGCAGAGGAGGCGCAGGACATGTGGGGCCCTGGCGATGAGACGGGCTCAGAGTGAGGAACGAAAACAGGACAGGTAAATGTGCCATTTCTACACTAAAGGCCCAGGTATACTTAATTTTCCACATTCCGCTCCATCTCACTCACAATCATGTCCGCAAAGCTTTCAAAGTACACTCAACCACTGACAAGCGCGGATAGAAGCATTCGACACATGCACAGTACAATTGCTTTTTTATACAGAGGGCAGCACTGAGTTGTGTCATTTACAGGACATTCGCTCGGAAGGATAGAAGAGAAAAGTAGTGTATATGCCATTGCATGCAAAGTTTAGAACAAGAACCAAAACAAAGGCTGTGTCTGAAATCGCTCCCTATACCCTCATTCACTATTCCTTACATTAGTCCCCTAATATAGTTCACTTGAGGGAGTGAATGAAATTTGGACACTGAGTGCACTGGAAGGGCTGCCACTTTTGAATATTTTGTGCTTGCTGTTTAATATGGATGGGTGATTTATTTATGGCCGCCACCTTCTGGTCAGACGCGGGAATTCTTTCGATGCGCAACTCACCATTGTGCGTACATCCGTTGTACACTCGTTATTGCAGTGCATTGTGGGATTTAATGAGCGCACTCAATAATGTCCACTCTGCTTTCAGACACCACTACAAGTGCCCTATTTAAGGGTATAGGGGGCAATTTTGGACACAGCCAAAAATTATGGAGAATAAAATGATGCTTTGTTTGCTGTTTTGTATGGCTCTTTACACACTCTTCTTCGACTACTGCACAGTACATCACAACTGTGCACATTGCCACCTAGTGGACTCCTCTGTCTCAACATTCACCTTGCTCATGTGCTGTTGTGCATGGACCCTCCCTTTGACGAAAATGATGTTACGCGGTGCGTGGACAGCCAAAGTATACTTTGGGGTTAAAATTAGAGGTCCTGGTAAAATTTTTCTTCACTTTTTCCTTTAACAGTGAACCAAAACTAGCAAGTCGAATTTTTCAGTGCTGTGCCTGGAATGGAGGCGTATTTTGGGTACGTTTCTCTGTCTCTTATTGGTCAGCTATGTTTTGATCTGTGTGTGTTATACTATTATACTAAAAAAAATCTAATTTAATTTGTCTCACAGCTAAGTCTGTTCCTGTTTTATCGAGTGTTTATCCCACTGCTGCAGTCCATCACTGCTAGAATCATAGGTAGGTGTCTCTTTTAAAGAAGTTTCATGCCATAATACTCCAGATATGTCTTTGTTTTTATGCTTCTTCTACTGATCTGTTTCAGGTGACCCTTCTCTGCATGGTAATGTGTGGTCCTGGCTGGAGTTCATTCTGACATCTGTATTCAGTGCTCTCTGGGTTCTGCCTCTATTTGTGCTTAGCAAGATAGTCAACGCCATTTGGTTCCAGGTGAGTAAAAAGTGATTATAAATGCACTATAAACATTATATACGAGTCCATGCTGAATTTAAAGGGTTAGTTCACCCAATATCTTCAGAACACAAATTAAGATATTTTAGTTGAAATCCGACGGCTCCGTGAGGCCTCCATAAGGAGCAATGGACCCTTCCTCTCTCAAGATCCATAAAAGTACTAAAAACCATATTTAAAGGAACACTCCACTTTTTTTGAAAATAGGCTAATTTTCCAACTCCCCTAGAGTTAAACAGTTGAGTTTTACCGTTTTCGAATCCATTGTGCTCCGATGCTTCCTGAAGCAGTGTTTTGAAATCGGCCATCACTAAATAAGTCGTTATTTCGTTTTTTTTGGTGCTCAAAATATTCTTGTCACTTTATAATATTAATAGTGAACCACTGTACTCCCATGAACCGATTTAAATATGTTTTTAGTACCTTTATGGATCTTGAGAGAGGAAGTGTCCATTGCTCCCTATGGAGGCCTCACAGAGCCATCGGATTTCAACTAAAGTATCTTAATTTGTGTTCTGAAGATTAACGAAGGTCTTACGGGTGTGGAACGGCATGAGGGTAAGTAATAAATGATAGAATTTTCATTTTTGGGTGCACTAACCCTTTAAGTATTAATGTCTTTAAAAAAAAAAATCTTACTGAACTAAAAAAATTGAACTGTGTATTCAGATAGATGGATATATAGAAAGACAGTAACACAGAATCAATATATGTCTGTTTTCTAGTATTTGAAATGCAGAGTTTTGTTATGTTTTGTTGGGCAGGACATTGCTGATCTGGCGTTTGCAGTGTCTGGACGTAAAGCTCAGCCTTTTCCCAGTGTCAGCAAGATCATTGCAGACATGCTCTTCAATCTGTTGCTCCAGGCCCTTTTCCTCATACAGGTAGAAGATCGCTGAAATCTGTGATGTGATTCACTCAACTTGTTAATTTCTCTCTCTTTGCCTTTTTCAAACACGCTTCCTGTGCTTGTTGTTTTTTTAGGGATGGATTGTGAGTCTCTTTCCCATTGATGCTATTGGTCAGCTGGTCAGTCTCCTGCACATGTCTCTGCTCTACTCGCTTTACTGCTTTGAATATCGCTGGTTTAATCACGGTAAGCTCTTTCTCATCTAATCAATGTTACATCAGATTTCTGTCTAAACTTTTCCTGAATTAAAAGATTTTTTTATCTCCTGAAGGGATTGAAATGCACCAACGGCTGTCAAACATTGAGAGAAACTGGCCGTATTATTTTGGCTTTGGTTTGCCCATGGCACTACTGACTGCGCTGCCCTCTTCATACATCATAAGGTACAATCAGAGTCCATTTCATCTCATTCTTGCCATCTAATTTGTTCTAAACCTGTATGAGTTTTCAACAGAAGAAAGAAACTTATACAGGTTTGGAACAACTTGAGGGTGAGTAAATGATGACAAAATTTTCATTTTTCTGTGATCTATCCCTTTAATACTAACTGTACTGTTGGGGTCCTCAATGCTGTATGATTTATCTTTAAATATCTATCGTTTTTATTTTATTTTATTTTTTTAGAATCACTCCATATTGGCATTCTATGGGGCCAGGCCGTTTACACAACACTGTTTTCAACTAAAAACTGAATGTGACTTTATGCGTTTTGGTCGTTCAAACTTTTCAAAGTGCATGTTTTTGAAAATGGTGACTTCATGCATATTGTGTTCAGTCTATATGCGCATAGACTAAAGAGTTTTTCTTTAAAAAGTGACATCGCCAATTACTGGCCTGGCAGCATAATACATCTTTTTAAATTATTTTTACGGATCCATGTGAATGGGGATTGTATTGTCTATACGTAAAAAACCTTACCACTTTTAGTACATTGTTATTGTGTAAACGTACCCCACGTGACACAAATGTCTGAATTTTTTGTTTTATTATTTTATTTCTGAGACATCCCTAATGTTTTACTCTGACAAAATGTGGCATGTTCAGTATCGTTGCAGCATGAATAATGTATAATTTCTGTGCCAATACTGAATCTTGCCCTCTTTCCTCCAGCGGCTGTTTGTTCTCCATTCTCTTCCCGCTTTTCATCATCAGTGCTAACGAAGCAAAGACCCCAGTCAAGCTCTAGTAAGTATTTTCTTGTTTTTTTTTGCATATTATTTACAAAATAAGCAGCGATTTTAATGTTCTACATCATTGGTTTTTCCAACGTCGCAGCCACTTCCAGCTCCGCCTCTTTTCCCTGGTCGTCCTCATCAGTAACAAACTGTTCCACAAGACGGTGCACCTGCAGAGCTCCCTCACGACCTCCACGTCCGCAGAGAAGCTACCCTCGCCTCACGTGTCTCCGACGCGCCAGCGACCTTCACCCCCACAGTGACCTCTTTCAGGATTCCTAACTCTGTTCGGTTTGAGAGAGCCGGGCGGATAGGAAAACGATTTGATTTGCGTCCTCTGAATTTGAAAGCGTGTGTCGATGTTCTTCTGAGGGATGAATCGGACGGGTTAGTGTTGTGAATGGCCGGTGTTCCAGACTGGATACACACACAGTCATGATTGTCTGTGTGACTTTTTTTTTTTCTTTCTTTTTTTTTGGACTATTTTTGTACCCATTATGTGCCATTTGGGTGATTTGTAGAGACAGCACAAAGACCTCAGCATGCACATTTTCTGTGAACTGGCCCTCCCTTATCTTTTAGGCCCTGTAGTTTCTATCTCGACTCATTTTATCTATTTATGGCCTTCTTTTTAATTTTATGTAATGACTTTTTCTGCCTTGTGAGGCCCAGACAAATGACAGTGTATTTATCAGTTAACACTAAGCTCTATGACATGCTTTAGTTAATAAAAGGGCCCCAACTCCCCCCAATGGTTTGTTTTTCTGTACTGAAAACTGAACTAGACTGAAAATGATCAAATTGAAAGGCTTCTTTATGCAAGGGATGTTTCTTGACCTAAAATGCTATCTTCTAGACTTTTTAAAGCTCTTTATTGACTAGTTGTCTTCTTAAATTCTGTCATCATTTATTCACCCTCATGTTTCTTTCATCTGTGGAACACAAAAATAGAGCTTTTGCTAAATGTTCCTGCTGCTCAATTATACAGTTCTTGTATGAAAAAGAGCAGTTCAAACATTTTGTGTTCCACAGAACAACATGAGGGTGAATAAATGACAGAATTTTATATTCTATTAATGTAATAATGTAAAACTCAAAAGGGAGCTGCTTTTTATTTGGTTTCTTTTATAATGCGTTTTTATTTTGGGAATACCATGTCAACGTGATCCAGTGTCATCTGTAATGGTTCGGGGATGATTTTCAACAGTATGCACAAGTTTTATTCCTCTGCTGCTGTCAGGTGACACTGCCAAACTGTGTGACACGTCTGAAACTGTTCTTTAAATGATCACAGATCCAGTTTCTGATGAAAGCTGGCATGTCAAGTGGATGTCTACTGTGGTGTATGTTCCTTGAGTTGAGTACCTGGAACATGTTTTCGAACATTTGAAACTGAAGCACATATTAAAGGCCTGTTTTGATGTCATTGTGTCCGTGTGGGGTGGGTGGTGTGTATTTTAAAAAGGGTTGTAATTATCGTCAGGAGTCCATAGTGTTACACCTACAGACAGATATTTGTGAGTGACATTTTGTAAAAGTATTACATTTATTTCAATAAATTTGGTCTGTATACAGTACTTGTAGAGTGGACTTGTTATTTTACATTTATGCATTTGGCAGATGTTCCTATCCAAAAGCGCCTTACTTGAGAACTGAACCCATGAACTTTGCTCTACTGTTTGAGCTACAGGATATATATCAGTCAAAACACATAGACGACTCAAGTCACTTTTTGTTGCCAGACAAAGCAAACTAATTTCCTAAATAAAAACTCTGCTTTAGAAGCATATAGAACTTTTTTCTTCTTGACATTATGAAGGTGTAAGTGAAATGTTATCTAAAAATTAAAATATGTTATACTTCTTGATAGTTTTAACTTTTAAAGTTAAGTGCTGCATGGACTCCACAGTGCTGACTGTCTTTCTCCCATTAGGACACGTCATATCTGGAGCGCCATGCGGAACTCGTCTTGACACACTTGAATGACATCTCGAACACCAATCAGCGGAAGCCGTTTTTGTGGAATCGTGACGCTGAGCCAATTAGCGCCCTCTCTACGTGGATGGGCGGGGCTTGAACGCCAGAGAGGGTTGTGTGTGAGAGTGTGGAAGGGCTGGAGTGAGTGAACCGCCGATGAATAAGACTGGTAATTTTGCTAATTTTAAATTTGTAAACTCATTTATCGCAACTATACGGGTTCGTTGTCATTATATTTACTCATGTGCATTATATAACACATTTACATCTAATAAAATAGCTTGAGAAGGTGTCAGTTAGGTGTGAAATTAGCTAGCAGCTAAGGAGCTAATGAAGACTTTAATAGTTTATATCCACGAATAGTTTATTAGGAAAACGCAGTGTTAATGTGCATGTTGATGCTCTCTGAATTGATTTATCTGCCTTGTATGCGTGTGGTTAAGTATAATTAGTAGTATTTTCTATAGGAATTGTGCACATACTAACTCTTCCTGATTTCACTGAGATTTGACATTTTAAAACAAGATATAATGTGCATATTTACCTATTTCTTAAACTGCTTTTCCTCTAAAATTCATATTTGATGCTTAATTGAATTGGAAAAATCTCTTTAATCAGGTCAAAAATAAATTGCAGGATTGCATAATCATTAAGAAGTTTAAATCTGCCAAAATTTGCTTATTGCTTGTACATAGTTTGTTAGCCTGCACATAGCCCTATCCTACACTGGTCTTTTCCCCTCATGAAGTGTACTTCTGTTTTAAGTTACAATTAAACATGTCGTTGTTGTCCCTATTGTCAGGTATCAAGAGTTAGTCGTGCCTCCTGTGTGTAAAGATGACCAAGCTAGGTTTCCTGCGACTGTCCTATGAGAAACAGGACACCCTGCTGAAGCTGCTCATCCTGTCTATGGCAGCCGTCCTGTGTGAGTGGATGTGTGTCCCTTTATATCAGACTTATCTCTATGTCAGCTGTCCTCTAATTCTGTCTGTCTTGTCATTTTCTTCCAGCGTTCTCCACCAGATTGTTTTCTGTGTTGCGGTTTGAGAGCGTCATCCATGAGTTTGATCCGTAAGTACAGCTTTCGGATCGTTATTTTGATAGCATCCAAGCACCTGGTTAACTGAGTTTTCTGTTTGTTTAATGACAGGTATTTCAATTACCGGACCACTCGCTTCTTGGCGGAAGAGGGTTTTTACAAATTCCATAACTGGTTTGATGATCGGGCTTGGTATCCACTTGGGAGGATTATAGGAGGCACCATCTATCCCGGTACAGCTGAAGGACAATCATTTCAAAAAATTGTATCTGTGTTTTTCAGCCACTTGGAGATCCATTGTGGTCTTGAGCAAAGTATCAAATCCCAGAATGCTTCAGTCATGCTGCAACAAAGTCATTATATTTATTATTCATATATCTATTGTCCTTGAAAATATTATTTACAATAGAGCGGAAGCCACATTACTAGTCTTGTTGGAAGTGCTGAAGTCACTTCCTTATTTCTTTTGCTCAAATGTTAGACAAACATCTAACCCATTTGTAATAAGGCCTCAATTTAGACTCATTCTTTTCTTGAGGGGTAAAATGAATTTTAAAGTTTTCAGTGATATACTGTTAGATGAAAATGTAAATATGTACAGCATGCATTCCTCTCAATAACAAAATAAACAAATGACAGCAGTGAGAAAACAGCAGTTAAGAAAGCATTTGATCATAGCAATGAGGATATGTTTGCATGAGCTTTGCAATTTGTCACTCCATCACGTGACAAATTGCCGTTATTTATTTACCACTTACAAATAATAGATTGCTTCAAACCAAGCAGCTTTGCAGTACTAAACATGAAAAAATAGTGTCAGTGTCGCTTTCGATTAAAATTACAACTTCGATTCCTACTATAAAGCAGCTCTCCAGTGTGTTCATGTTTTCACTTGCGTCCGATCCCTACGGACTGAACAAAAGAAATTATTTTGATTTAAAGAAGGTGGATCCTCAGAGCCACACCCACCTATTATGTAATCATCACAGACCAATGGCGTTTTCTAGAAACGTTCACTTTGGCAAGCTGTTTTGAACACCAAATGGACTTTGCTTTGGCTGGATTTTGTTCAAAATGACATTACACCAGTTTGTTTATAGATTTAGCTTGAAGTATACTGGGGCGTTTAAAATTTGACGTGTAACTTGTCCCAGACAGATACATTAAATTGTATAATATAATTACTTTAATTTACTTGATTGGACTTTTTTTGCCTGATGAACAGTAAAACTGGCAGAGATCTCATAAACTTGAACCATATTTAGGGACTCTAACTAGCAACACCCTAGCAACCAGCCAGAGAGCCTCATAGCAGCAGGCTAAAACCACTTTAAACACTGTAGCTTCTGCATTGCCTCTACCTTATCATTTTGTTGGTGACATTTGCATGTATTACAACTTTTTTTGCCAAATTAAATGTCATGTTTCTTTTTTCTTTTTTTTTGTCTACAGGGTTGATGATCACATCTGCAGCTCTGTATCACGTGCTGCACTTCTTCCACATCACCATCGACATCCGCAATGTGTGTGTGTTCCTCGCCCCTCTCTTCTCCTCCTTCACCGCTATCGTCACCTACCACTTCACCAAAGAGCTCAAGGTGAGATGAACCTCAGCACTCGCCCATCACATCTTATCAGTGGCACCTGCTCATAATTTATCTAAAAGGCTGGCCCAAACTAAAAGATTTTTAAAATGTTGTCAGTGAGAGATCACAAACATGACAATAAAAATAATCGTGACTTTATCTAGAATTGTCGCAAGGGGAGGGCCCAAAATCAGCCTGATTATCTTGTAGATTTTGGGTGCTTTAACTAGTCTCGCGTAACCAGACCTTCAAAGGTCTGAAGGCGGAAGGTCTGAACTCTACCTCAGCTTTCATTGGCCAAAGACCGCCTAAGAGGACGTTTGACTGACATGTAACGCAACCAATCACAGTTTGTTTTGTTCCACGTCATGTTTAGGGCCGTAAAAATGTAAAGTAGATGTCCCTGCAATAACAGACTGCCATGCATCTAATAAATTATTCATATAAGAACGTGCAAGTTTAATGCAACAATGGTGTTGTAAACTTTACATACTTTTGAAAATCCAGCATTAATTAAATGCATACCTCGGGTCTTTTGTGACCCGGGACGTCATTCACTACCCTCCTCCTCGTTCATTTTTTAAAGTTAGACGTCAACCTTCTTGGTATTCCTCAATCAATTCATTATAAAGAATATAACAAGAAAAAAAAAAAAAAATTATAAAAGAATGCCTAATTTTGTATTCATTTTTTGTAAAAATTGTATAGGGTCGCAATGATAGAATAAGTGCGATTCACCTTTATTCCACAAGGTGGCAATGTCTGATACACAATGCTGAAGTGACGACTCATTCAGACAGAAAACTAAACAATAATAACAACATGAAATGGCTCAGTGATTTACTGCAGAGTAAGTACTGAATGCACTGAAATAGGACTGTAACTGTTACTGGATGGATCTGGGGAAGATAGAAATATTGATTTTGAAGAAGTTGAAAATGAAATAGTATTGAGAATACATTTGAGATCGCAAATGGGCTTATATTCGTGACCTGAAACTAAAACTAGCCTATTATTTGCTGAATTTACTGGGAAATGAGCTCTGACGAGGACAGTGGTGATGGCATAAAACATCTGCTCAGAATGAGCCCTTTCAAGCTCCAAAAGGTAACAAAATATGCTTTATTTTATTCTTCTGTAATTGTTACTCTAATATCAGAGGAGTTTTATATTATTGCGACAGGTAGAAATCCTTCCATGTTAGATATAGTTCCGGGTCGATAAAGACCTGAATATGTAAGAATGATTGGCGAAACAATCATGCATTTAAGGGTTAAGTTGATCCTGGAAGGCGCTCATTGTCACAGATGTAAGCAAGACGGCGCTCTTCTTCCACAAGGGGGTTTGGCGTCACAGCATTTGTTTCCAGGCGGACCATTAAAGATCGTGACACACACGTCTCCTGGACATCCTGTAGTATTCAACCAACCAGATGATGACTCGAAAATCCTGAAGTGCTTCCAATTTTGTGTGCCATATGCATCAGACTTTCAGCCAACGGTGCGTGGGCGTGATGTCTGAGGCTGAGAATATAACTCAACTAACGGCTCAATCTAACTGAAGTAACTCTGTATGTTGCAGGATGCAGGCGCAGGGCTTCTGGCTGCTGCCATGATCGCAGTCGTTCCTGGATACATCTCTCGTTCTGTAGCAGGCTCTTATGACAATGAAGGTACAGTATTGTTTCAGAGGTATTGTGTATAATATGTTATTGTGTCAAGAAGTTTTAGAATTTCTGTCAAAAGTTTCCATTCAAAGTTTGGGAAAATTCACATGCAGTTTTGGTGAGCATGAGAGGCTTCTTACAGACCCCAAACTTTCAACGGTAGTGTGTGTGTGTATAGAGTAAACTATACTGTTCTTGCCATGAAAATAGCATTTTGTGCTTAAATTAAAAAAAAAATATATATATAAAGTTTATAAATTATTAGTATACATGTTAAAAAATTGTTAAGATATAATAATATGGAAAAATGTATATTATAAAATATAATTTTATTTCTTTTGTGATATTAAGGGATCGCCATTTTCTGCATGCTGCTGACGTACTACATGTGGATCAAAGCAGTGAAGTCGGGCTCTATTTACTGGTCATCCATGTGTGCGCTGGCTTATTTTTACATGGTGAGCCAAATTTCAGACATATTATCGCATTGAATTGGGGTTGTTTTAGAGCAAACAATTTAATGAATTTTTTTCATTCAAATAATTATTAAAATACACAAAAACAACTTTGTGTGTTGGGATCAGGTGTCCTCCTGGGGTGGTTACGTGTTTCTGATTAACCTCATCCCGCTGCACGTGCTGGTGTTGATGCTGACCGGCCGTTTCTCTCATCGCATCTATGTGGCGTACTGCACAGTCTACTGCCTGGGCACCATCCTCTCCATGCAGATCTCTTTTGTTGGATTCCAGGTGAGGAGCTGAATGAAAGATGCCTATATGAGTAACGGCTATCTTTTATAAACTTCAAAATGGATCAGTAATCTCTCATGCTCTTCCTGTAGCCCGTCCAGTCCTCTGAACACATGGCTGCATTCGGAGTGTTTGGCCTGTGTCAGATTCACGCTTTTGTCGATTATCTCCGGAGCAAACTGAACACGCAGCAGTTTGAAGTGTTGTTCAAGAGTGTCATTTCGCTGGTCGGTATCATCCTGCTCTCTGCGGGTGGTGTGCTCATGCTGACAGGTGATCAAATAAAATAATATATAATTTAAAAAATATATATTTTATTAAAAGTGTTTAATTTTGGTGATTTATATATTTTTATTATTTTTAAATAGTTTGTTTTTGCATTGGCATATGTTAGGGAAAATCTCACCCTGGACTGGCCGTTTTTACTCTCTGCTGGATCCTTCATACGCCAAGAACAACATCCCCATCATCGCCTCTGTGTCTGAGCACCAGCCCACCACCTGGTCCTCCTACTACTTTGATCTGCAGCTTCTGGTCTTCATGTTTCCAGGTACAGCACCTTCCTGTGGTTGTTTTTTTTTTTTTTTTTTTTTTTAATTCATAAGTCTTTTTACTTATGGATTAGAGCTGCACAATTGCGCTGGAATAATGGAGAATCACAAGTTTTTTGCTTCAGACAGAGATCACGATTCTCCCAGGATTCTGAACAGATAACTAAACAAAATAACGTAATTTACTAGAAGTTCTGACAAAATGTTAATTATTTAAAAAACTTGATTTTGGACTAGTGTTGTCACGATACCAAAATTTTGACTTCGATACGATACCCAACTTAAATATCACGATACCGATACTTAAACGATACTATGGCAAAAACCTAAAACAGCAGGAAAAGTAAATAAATAACATATGACAGAACTTCTTTCTTCACCAGTGTGCAGCTGATACTTCTGGATTTGAGCTTCATTGCCATGAAGTTAGATTTAGATTTAATATAATTTTTAATGTTTATTATTTTCACGCTCACTTAAATTGTAAATTATTTGCTGTTATGCTTTTTTATACATTTGTGTTTTTGACAGTAAGATTATTGTAAAAATTATATTACTGTAAATAATTAAAGCAATGTTATTAAAGCATAAATTGGTTTAAAATAACTGTATATACCCTTCACATATTTATGTATTTTTGAATTAATTTTATTTTTGCAACCAGATATCACTTATTAAACTTGGACTCAATATACACCTCAGGTCTGCTTGCACGAGTAAAATAAATAAATAACACTCATTTAATGTTTGAGAGCATAAACATAATGCTGGTATCACATTCACTAACCTGTCGCTCTTTAAATTCTTTGTACAAATCGGGATGTTTGACGGCAAGATGCTTTTGTATCCCTTCGCTTGCGTTATTTTGTAACATCTTTTGCAGACGGGCTTTGTGGTGTCTGTGGGCTTGCCCTGGCTGTCGGCAATGTAAGCAAAATAATGCCATATTTCGCTTCGTGTATCTGCTTTCTCAACAATTTGTGGACGGTCTGCAAGAGCACCTGTATTTGCAACCATACCTCTCGTTTCGTCACCATAAAAGCCGTTGCGCAGTTGAGAGGAACAAACACGTGCTCAATGTGCCTTAAAGCAGCGCGCTGCATGCACTCTGCCCCCTGCTGTCGCACATTAGGAAATACAGCTGGCACTCAAAGTACCGGTACTAATAAAATGAAGAACCGGACCATTTTTAAAAGCAGGGTATCGCGATACCTTTCTAGTACCGGTATATCGTGCAACACTATTTTGGACTTGCTTATAAATAAATGTTTCATTACTGGAAGAACCAGCATTTTTGAATGAATCTCTTGAATGAATGATTCCGTAATTACTTTGTTTTTAAGAGTCACTTGTCACCACCTGGTGGCGTGACAATGCAATCGATACAATTGTTATTTGATGTGCCAAGTTACTTTTAAAAGGTGATTTGCTCTATTTTAATTTTTTGTTTTTATCTGAACTAATCAACTCAATTTAATTTGTATTTGCAAATCATAAAAATGGACAAAAGTGCTGTCCATAAATAGTAGATAACTATAAAATTAATACAAACATAAAATAACAACCAAACATAACACCAAGAAAATCATGCCATCAGTCACTCACAGTTGACCTAATCAAACTCCGAAAGCTTGATAAAATAAGTACTGAATTATAAACTTTTATCCCAGTACTTCTGTGATAATACGATTATATGTAACACCTAAATAACAGTACTGTGTGGTTGAAAAGACTGTTTGTTTAGCTGTTTCATTCATGACAGATGCTCTCTCTGGCTCAGCGCAGTGTAAACACAGATTTGAATGTTCCGGTGAGATTTTGTCAAAGGTTTAGTAGACATGGATGAATCGTTGTCATGTAAGAATAAGATCATGTGAGTGTTTGAATCAAGATTGCAATTTTTTAATGATTAAAGGGATAGTCCACCCAAAAATGTTATACTCATCCGCAAGTTATTCCAGACCTCTATACATTTCTTTGTTCTATTGAACACAAAGGAAGATATTTGGAAGAATGTTTGTAACCGAGCAGATCTCACCCCCCATTGACTACCATAATATATTTTTTTCCTACTATGGTAGTCAATGGGGGGGGGTGGCGAGATCTGCTTCATTTTCATTTTTGGGTGAACTATCCCTTTTAATTGTGCAGCTCTCATGTCAGTTTCAGTTACATAAGTTTTCAGATACATAATTCTCAGGTTTCACCGTTGGGAATGAATCTCTAAGCAGAAAACTTTCCATGGTGATGGAAAAAATAGGAGATTGGAAGAAAAATTATGCTTCAGTACTACATTTGTTCCCTAAACTTTGCATTCTCTCAGCAGTATTGCATTCCCTTGAGAAACATTGTATTTGCTCACAAAACCATTGAAATCTAGTTGTTCCTTCCACCTCGTTTTCATGTAGGAATAAGATTGTGTGGGTGCTTGAATCAAGATCACGATATTTTAACATTTAATCATGCAGATTTAATATGGATCCATCGGATCAGTGTTTTTAATGTTAACTAAAACTATTAAAATAATTTTCATAAGAATATTACACAACTATGTCTAACAGATCACAAAGGAGAGATCAGAAATGTGCATTAATATCTATAAACCTGGTGTGTTTTATAGATGCACATTTTTTCTAGCTGATGAATGATAAAAACATTGGCAGCCAATCAGAATCCATCTTACTTTAAAGAGCTTGAGATGACAAAACTGCAGCATGTGCTTAGAATGAACAGAACGATATTGCCTGATGTTGTGGACGCTAATATACTTATCGTTATACTTATCGTTTTCATTAAATAAAATTAAGCAAAATATAAATATTAGATGAAAAACAAGCTTCACTTGAAATGAAAATTAGAAATATTGCCTTGGCAACTGAAATAAATTACATTTGCCATAAAAAATTCCATAAAATCACTAAAACTTACACTAAAATTAAAATGAGAACTGAGAATATAAAAATAAAGCTAATTCAAAATATCAATAATGATCATAATGATATTAAAATGACACTGCATCAGATGTTAAAACTGTCATCACTTTTTTTCCTCCAGTTGGCCTTTATTACTGCTTTAACAACCTCTCCGATGCCACAATTTTCATCATCATGTACGGCGTCACCAGCATGTATTTCTCAGCTGTGATGGTAAGACACTTTTCCTTTATTTGGTCAGTTATTGAAGTTGGTTTATTGACATTTCTCTCTTCACAATGGAAGCTCTGACCCTAGTTTTATCTGTTCTGCTCAGGTGCGTCTCATGTTGGTCCTGGCCCCCGTCATGTGCATCCTGTCTGGCATTGGTGTTTCTCAGGTCCTCACCACCTACATGAAAAACCTGGATGTCAGCCGACCGGACAAGAAATCCAAGAAGCAGCAGGACTCCACCTACCCAATCAAGAATGAGGTACGATCAATGCTTCGTTTGATCTTTCTTAGTTTTGCTCGTGTCATTGGTTCACGTTCAGTGATGCTCTGCTCTGATTGGTCCGTAGGTGGCGAGTGGGATGATTCTGGTCATGGCGTTCTTCCTCATCACATACACTTTCCACTCCACCTGGGTGACCAGTGAGGCATACTCCTCCCCCTCAATCGTGCTGTCCGCCCGCGGTGGTGATGGCAGCCGTATCATCTTCGATGACTTCAGAGAGGCTTATTACTGGCTCAGACACAACACACCGGAGGTCAGTGAGATCCATCACGCCATCGGCCATCATAAACCTCCTGCTAATTTTGTTTCTGAACAGTTTTGCTCAGCTCACATTGCTTTTGTTTGTGTACAGGATGCTAAAGTCATGTCGTGGTGGGATTATGGGTATCAAATAACAGCGATGGCGAATCGAACAATTCTGGTTGACAACAACACTTGGAATAACACTCACATCTCCAGAGTTGGGCAGGTGACGATGGAATATAGTTTTGCTGTTCAGTGAGATATATAGTGGATTAAATATAGTTGAGGCATTTTTGATCAATGTTTTTTAAATATCTTTGCAGGCTATGGCCTCCACAGAGGAGAAAGCTTATGAGATTATGCGAGAACTTGATGTTAGCTATGTCCTGGTGATCTTTGGTGGATTGACGGGATATTCATCTGATGGTACGGGCTCAGATTAATTTTCATCCACTGAAGCAGCTTTGTGGTCCTTAAGAATTGAGTTGTAAAATCTGGATTGGATGAAACCTAAATAACATTTAAAAGTGTATGGTTAACATGAATTTCTTTGTTTAGACATCAATAAGTTCCTGTGGATGGTCCGTATCGGAGGCAGCACGGACACAGGGAAGCACATAAAGGAACACGACTACTACACTCCCACCGGCGAGTTCCGTGTGGACCGTGAGGGATCCCCCGTCCTGCTCAACTGTCTCATGTACAAGATGTGCTACTATCGCTTCGGCCAGGTCTACACCGAAGCCAGTGAGTATTTCCTGTCATTGTTCAGTTGTTTACAAAAATTTTTTTCAATATTCTTTTATATGTTTAATATTATTTTATGAAATATTATTATGATTTTATTGAATATTGTTTAATATTATTTTATTATTTAGTGTTATTTTATTAAATATAAGTTATTTAATATTATTTTGAGTTTTGTCTTATTGATTAATATTTTATTATAACTTTCATATTGATCAATATTATTTTATTGAATTTTATTTTTATTATTTCTTATTAAATAATATTTTATTTAATATTGATATTTTCTTATTGATTCATATTTCATATTATATTGAATTTTATTTTTATTATTGAATGTTTTTTATTAAATATATTAAGTAAATTGGTTTGTTATTCAATATTTAGAGTAATTTATTGACTTATTTAATTTAATATTCAGCATTATTTTATTATTGATTTAATATTATAATGTTGTTTTCTTAGATTCATGTCATATTATGTTATTATTCAATATTTTAATATTAGTATAATTTTATTGAAGTTTGTTTAATATTTATTTTAAATTTCATATTGATCAATATTTACAATTATTTGATTTAATATTTTTTTATTATTGCTTATTAATTATATTTTATTTAATATTATGTTATTATTTTGTTATTGATTCATATTTCATATTATATTGAATATTGTTTTATTATTGAATGTTATTTTATTTAACTTTTTATTTAATATTTAGAGTTTTTTTATTGACTTATTTCATTTAATATTCAGTATTATTTTATTATCAATTTAATATTGTGTTGTTTTCTTAGATTCATGTCATATTATTTTATTCAACATTATTTTAAGGTTGATTAGTATGATTTTATTGAATGTTATTTTATTGTTTAATATTATTTTATTATTTTTATATTATAATAATTATTTTATTCTTATTTTATAGAATATTTGTATTATTTATTCATATTTTCACTAACAAAGAAGTGACATTACAGAAGTAAAATTGGTTGTCAGTGCTGTTTCAACAAAAAAAAGTGTTAAGTTCTGGACGACTTGAACTATATGCTTGCCTTTCTTTCCAGAGCGTCCTCCTGGTTACGACAGAGTTCGTAACGCTGAGATTGGCAACAAGGACTTCGAGCTGGATGTGCTGGAGGAAGCGTATACTACAGAGCACTGGCTCGTCAGGATATACAAGGTAAACTTGAACTCACCTGTGCATCTTTAACCATTGTCGTCCTTCCGAACCATCTTAACTTCCACTGATGATCTCCTGCTTTACCTCCACAGGTCAAAGACCTTGACAACCGTGGCCTCTCAAGAACGTAAAACCCAGAAACTCAAAGTCCCACCCCCCTCTCTCGAGCACACAGCACTGGATGTCTGCGGCCCCCATCCCACGATCTGAGGAGAAAGTGTGAAAACTTTTTTATACTTTTGTTGTAATTGCTGAAAGAGATTTTCTTTTCGTACTTTTTTTTTTTTCTTGGTTCGTTTTTTAAATTTGATTTTCAAATGTGATGTTTTGTCTGTACTCGGGGCAGAAAGGTGTCAAATGATCACCTGAAAAGGTGAGGAAATAATGTTTAAAAATGTTCAGAAGTCATTTCTGCAATCAACTGGCCAGATAACCGTTTGATTTGTCTTTAAATGGGTGAATAAAGGAGTGACTGGGATTAAATTGTTCAGTGTCTTTCTTTTAAACCAATAAAATCACGACTTAGATCTAAAATCACTGAGATCTCAGCCCCAATCAATATCAGCCCCCCAATATTTTTAGACCAAGATTTGTTGGTCCGAGAACCAAGCTTCCCATTTTAATGCACTGATATAGAACTGATTTTTCCCCATAAAAATAATCTTATGTACTTATCCCTCAGCAGTGTCAGCTGAGGAGCAGCAGAATGTAGATGTTAGTGAGTTTTCAACTATTTATGTATATTTTTTTGAAGTTATAATAATCAAAATCCATATTACACAGAATTTCCTATTTTTACAGTTCACCGATCACACTCAGCAGTTCATGTACACGCCCCCTACCGGTGACTCATAAAATTACATTTGTGGGCTGGTCTTGCTGTGGCGTCATTGTGAGCATGCGCACATGGCCAAATGACTTTACGCTCCACTGTGAGCGGCGTGTCAGTGGGAAGGTGATTGGAGTGTTTTCCTGAATATAAAACAATCTGACGATAGTTGCAATGTGGCGCAAGTTATTCGCATCCGTCCCTGCTTTCAGAGCTCCCAAAGCGCCCTGTCGGAGTTTTAAAAGCAGCAGCAGAAGAGCTGAAAAGGAGTTCTTTAAAGGTGAGATGATCCACTTAATATACTTTATGAATTTATATCAGTATGGCAGGCGTTAAACACTGCAGAGCGAAATGTAAGCAGTGACAAGAGTCATGCTACATTCTCGTTTTTCTAATCCTACTATGAGAAAGGTTAGCTCATTAATATTAATTTAGTCATTCTGACGTTGCTTGGCAAACTTCCTCGGAGCGTCCATTCACGTAATCTAATTAACATTCATGAGCCAAGCCTTGACAGCAGCAGTTGTTCGTTCATTGGCCAACTGCCTAACGCCCATTTACTACTTCACGCCTTTTAGCAAATCAGTGAGGGCGAACGTAGCGGTGCGTAATTAATATTCATGAGTATTTCGTTTACTATAGTAGGATTAGCAAATTCACCTCCTGTATAAAAAGTATTTTACATGTATTCAGACTAATACAAAACAGTAATAAAGGCTAAAAATATTTATAGTATTCATAGTTAAAAACGTAAAATAAATACATTTTTTGTTTCAATTCTATTTTATAACATTTAATTCCTAAATAATCCTAGTCAATTTGGTCGTGTTTATCTTTCTTGCATTTTAGGGATAGAATATAATAATTATTAAATAAAACGAGGTTTTTCTGACAATGTATAAAGGAGAGATTTCACCACAAACCAGTATTACATTAACATAAAAATTCTACAAACACAGCATGTTATCTAGAAATTGTAAATAATGATGTAACCTCTGCCTCCAGCCAATAAAACACATTCTCTCAGAAAATTAGTAGGTTATCTGTCATATGTAATTCATTGCAGATCTGGAGGCTCAGTTCCGGGCATTTCGGGAGAAAGCGGCTGCGGCGATGCCCGGCAGTGACTGGAGCCCGTTTGAGTTGACCCCTGGCCTGCCCCCTGAGAGGGCAGATGTGGTGATTATAGGAGGGGGAGTCATGGGATGGTCCATCGCATACTGGCTGAAGAGGAAGGAGAGAGTGAGGGATGGTCTGAGAGTGCTGGTGGTGGAGAAAGACCCTACTGTGAGTTTATCCAAAGGCACTTAGGAGCCTGTATCAAAAACTAGTGAGCATGTTTTTGATGCTACAAAGGTGTTATCAAGGTAGGCAGCCTCACTAAGTTTTGAGACACAGTATCTGCTATATACTGTGTGTTGCTAATAATCATGTTTTTCCCTCAAAAAAAGAAAAATATCTTTTCATTTACCTCGTGTCGTTCCAAACTCGTAGATTTTCTTTCTTGTGTAGAGCTCATTGGCTCATATCAATGTCTAGGGGAAACAGGATGAAATTTAATTTAAAAATATTATAAATGGACATCTATATTCATTTAATTCAATTTAAAATATTCAATCTGGGTTTACACTGAGAAAGGTTTGATGATAAATATCAGAGTGAATTAAGCAAAATGATAGTAACTCGGATAAATATCACCATTATGGTAATACAAACCTTAGTTAGTTCATAAAATGCACAGAAGTTTTAAATTAAAAATATTCAAGAACATTTATTTGATTATGCCCTTTCTCCCTGCATCATCAATTATTTATACAATGAAACAAATTAGATTTACAAAGCAGCCCCCTTCAATTAAAATGAAACTGAATTAAATAATAATTATCAGCCTGTAGGAAGGAGAAATCCTGCTTTCCCATGAACAATCCCATTTGCTTGTTGAAAAGCCTCACATTCAAGCTGATTTTTTATTTCCTCTTGTGAATTAAACATGAAAACATGAAAGTGAGTAAATGATAATGCAATTTTTGTTTTTTTGGTGAACCAACATATTAAAATCGTGATTATTGGTGCTGCTGCAGAGCAAGTATGGATTTGCTTCTGCTAATGGTTACACAAACACGCTGCTGTGAGCATGTAAGATACGCTGCTGCTGCATAAATCCCATAGCAGATCTAGGCAGGTGGAGCTGGGGAAGGTGGAGGGTTTCAAAGGAACTCTGATAGCACTTTGCAGGATTAGCTTACAGCAAACACTGAACCAGACTATTTAAATGCAAAGCACACAGTCTCATTGGCTGCAGGATTAGCAGAGCCAATCAGTTAGAGCCATGTGGTAATGATGTGATTGCTTGCAGATTGCATGTAAAGGACCTATCTGCCTGCACCCTCTAGAGTTTATATATATGTATGTATGTATATATATATGTTCATTGTACAATTTAGGGCTTTTCACATTGCGCTTAACCCCGGGTAAAGGAACATTTCACACTTGTAATTTAGAAGCAGGTTTAGCACTGCTTTAGCAGTGTTACGTTAACCTCGCATTTCAGTGCCAAACTTGTACAGTGTGAAACGACGCGGTGTTAGAATGTTACAGCTAGATGCTTAGCAACAGACAACCAATCTGTGCTCATATTTGCCTGCTTTGGACAGTCACGGAAACCCCTCGCATTGTACAGTATATAAACAGTAAATTCAGCGTTTGAGAGGAAAAATGTCAAAACTTGTCAGGAAACGTGACAATTTGAGTGAAGAAGAGACCATTTCATTCTTACTTAGTCTGATATGTTCAATATAAACTTGATAGAACAGTCAGCAGTACGAGGATGTGTCATGCTAGAGTTACTTAAACAGGTCGTGTGCTGCGTTTACCCAGTCAATAACACTGACATCGCAAATATGCAAATAAGAATGTTATCCCAGGGTTTAGGAATGTACAATGTGAAATGACAGGTTAAGAATACCCAGGATTAATTGTTAACCCCGGGTAAATTATAAGCAGTGTGAAACGTGAAGCAAGAAAACCCAGGTTCTGTTTACTTGGGGTTTAGAATGACCCAGGGTTAATGTTTGAATTGTGAAAAGCCCTTTTGAATACTTAAAAATCAAAACTGTCACTACAGACACTGCAATTCCACTTTTCCTCTTTCTGCAGTATTCTCAGGCGTCGACTGTGCTGTCATGTGGTGGGATTCGGCAGCAGTTCTCCCTGAAAGAAAACATCCTGCTGTCAATGACTTCGGCTGATTTCTTGAAGAACATTAATGTAAAACGTTTTTTTATGGCACTGTTAAAAGCTTCCTGGAACATTATTCGGTAACACTTTATTTTACAGTGTCCTTGGTACACATATTACATGTAGTTACTGTAGTAATAACTATAAATTATGCATAAATACATGCGACTAACCCTAAACCAAACCCTAATCCTAGCCCTATAGAAAGTACATGTAGTTAATTGTTATTACTCAGTGCTTAAATATATCATTACACTGTAACACAGACACATTAAAATAAAGTGTAACCCATTATTTTTATTACAAATGCACTGTAATATTGTTACATGAAGTCTCAGTATTAGTATTTCTGGAGACTTTGAATGAATATTTAGTTGTTTCTAAATGTGCTCAAGTGTTCAGCAGGATCATTTGAGCTGGTTTAGAGTTTGAGAATACTGATAAGTGTTTGTTTTTTGTTTTGCTGCCACAGAATCATCTCTGGGTGGTTAATGAAGACCCTGTTGATCTGCAGTTTAATCATTCAGGATATCTCTTTCTCGCCAGTGAAAAATCTGCTCATATTATGGAGGAAAACTACCGCACCCAAAGGTGACAGGACAAGTTGGATCACCCAAAAAAATATTTGTGATTTATATCAAACTTTATTTTGTGTATTAATATCAGGATATCAGAATTACTGGATATCTGTTGTTAACTCAACCTTTCCTATCAGCTGATGAACAGTCTCACAACACAAAGTTAAAGATTAATAAAAGATGTTTTTGGTTTCTTTCATAGATCAGCTGGTGCGAAGGTCGCCCTCCTGTCACCGTCCCAGCTGAAGGAGCGATTCCCCTGGATAAACACTGAGGGCGTCGTTCTGGGTTCTCTTGGTTGGTGAACGTTTGCCCAATCTTTGAAACATCTCACATTTGAACTTCATTACTGAGTGACCTATTTATTCCTCACCAAGGGCTGGAGAATGAAGGCTGGTTTGATCCCTGGTCTCTCCTTAATGCTCTCAGACGCAAGGCCGTGTCTATGGGAGTCTATCAGTGCTTCGGAGAGGTCACAGGTCAGGATTCAGAATTACAAAGTTACATTTTGTTAATATTGCCAAGGCACTTGCAGGTTGTCTTGCATTTGCTAATTTTTTAACTTGTAAAAAATGTTACTTTCAAAAGGCAGCTTGTGGTGATTCTTCTGAATGTGATTTTTTTAGGTTTTAGATCTTCTTCAAATGTTGCAGAAATCTCAGATGGAGACTTTGTTAATGTCAAAAGGATAAAATATGTCAATGTAAGTTTGAATGCTACATCTCATGCTACGTCAGCTGTATAACGCACTGTTTTCAAGTGTACTTATAGCATTACAAATAGAAGTCATGTGCTTTTAGGTGCAGATGCCCAACAGTCTGGAGTATCAGCCCGTGGAAACTGCCGTCGTGGTAAATGCGGCAGGTGCAAACTCAGGAAAGATCGCTGCCATGCTAGGCATCGGATTAGGCCCGAAAGAATCCATGTCTGGTATTCCATTTCCTGTGGAGCCCAGAAAGAGGTTAAGACTCATGAATGTTCACATTTTTGACTTTGTTCTTACCTATTTCGATGAATAAGCTGTGGCATACATTCTACAATAAAGAATATTTTTATATTATATTATTATTTAAATATTAATAATTAAATATAATTAGTATTCAATAAAAAATAATAATATTTATATTTTAACTGAATGAGCAGCACTAAATATTCTTAAATAACTTGAAAGAATTTATATTATATTAAAAATAATAATTTTTGTGGTTAGTATTCAGTAAAAATAAATATTTTTTAATTTTTTTATTTAAATGAATGAGCAGTTCTAAATATTCTAAAATAACTGTTGAATTTATTTTTATATCACTTTAATTAAATATTATTAATAATTTAATAAATATCATTATTCAATAAAAACATATATATATATATATATATATATATATATATATATATATATATATAAATAAATAAATAAATGAGCAGTGCTAAATATTCTAAAATAACTGTTGAAAGAATTTATATTATATTAAAATGAATATTTTTTGTCCTTAGTATTCAATAAAAATAAACATTATTTAATTTTAATGTAAATGAATGAGCAGTGCTAAATATTTTAAAATAACTGTTGAATTTATTTTAAATAATTTTAATTAAATATTATTAATAATTTATTAAATATCATTAGTATTCAATAAAAACATATATATAAATATTATAATGTAAATGAATGAGCAGTGCTAAATCTTCTAAAATAACTGTTAAAATAAAATGGTTTTATATTATATACTATATTAAATTAATTACAAATTATTAATAATTACTATCATTAGTATTTAATAAAAAATAAATATTAGATCAATGTAATTTGAATAAATGAACAGTTCTAAATATTCTACGATAGCTTTTTTTTAAATATATATAATTATATTTTTATTATTAATAATATATTGTGTGTGTGTGTGTGTATGTATATATATATATTAATATATATATATATTAATATATATTATATATTAATTATTTAATTAAATATGATTTATAATTCATTACAATTTATACTTAAATGCCATTTGTATTTAATAAAAATATTACATTATACTATATTAAAAACTATAGACTATATATTTTTTAAATATAAGTAATATATTAATTAAACAATGTAAGTAATTTATTAATTAAATCCATTCATCTATCCATTCTCCAAATAATTAAAATGATATTTTAATGATATATAATGATATAACTGTGAAGTCTCACTAACTGCATCATTCGTATCTCTCCCAGGTTTGTGTATGTGGTGCATTGTCCTGATGGACCAGGGTTGGATACTCCATTTCTGATTGACTATTCAGGGGTTTACCTTAGGCGAGAGGGACTGGGAGGAAATTACCTCACGGGAATGTCACCAGAGGAGGTACAGGCATGTTTTGATCTGATCTCAAAAGTATTAGTTTCATGGTCTGCATTCATTTGTTCATTCATTCATTCATATATTATTTCGACCTTTTGAAGGCAGAAGAACCAGATATCAGTAACCTTGATGTGGACCACGAGTTTTTTCAAGAGAAGGTCTGGCCTCGTCTGGCCCATCGTATTCCTGCATTTGAACAACTGAAGGTAAAATTCGTAATATAGAATTGTTATTCATGTTATCCACTGCGTAAAGGGGCATTTGCTTTAGCTTTCTGTATTGTTCTGGGACTAATTTAGCAGTTTCTGATGCTTGTTAGATGGTAAAGTGCATAATATGGCTTAAAATTGTTAGTTTGTGCTTAAAAAGAGTAGCTAAATTCTGCTGTGTAGTTTTTTCCCATATGAACTAGTTTGCTTTTATGGTCAATCTTTGTCAGGTTTCAAGCTCGTGGGCTGGATTTTATGACTACAACACCTTTGACCAGAATGGCATTATAGGACTGCACCCTCTAGTGCCCAACATGTACTTTGCCACAGGCTTCAGTGGTCACGGTCTACAGCAGTCTCCTGCGGTCGGACTCGCCGTGGCTGAGCTTATTCTGGACGGGGGCTATAAGACCATCGACCTCAGAGCTTTTGACCTCAAACGGATCTTCCTTCAGGAGCCCATGCTGGAGAGCAACATTGTGTGAAGAGCACAGAAACACAGCGTATGTGACGTCAGGATGGAGCTACATAACATGAGCGCTGTAATGAACACATCGTGGTTCTTCAGACTGAACTCTCACTGGATCAGTGGAATCGATGTTCAGTTTGCTAAGAAAAAATTGTAAGAACTCCAATTATTGGGACATTAAAGAGGAGAGTGATAAATGCTGCTGTGATTTCAACAAAACATACTGTTATTTAAAATGACTTGGTAGAGATCAGGGAATTTAGTCGCACATTTTGTTAATTTGTAATTGCATATATTTAAATATGTGTATGACATAGATCATGATATATAATATGTGTTATTATTTTCTTAGATTTGTCATATTCACACTGTTTCAGAAATGAATACCAAATATAATCAAACTTTAAAAGTTTGTCTTTAAAGGTACAATATGTAATACTTTTGGCCGCTAGAGGTCGCTAAAAGCCTATTCAAAACAAAGGCGTAGCTTGATGACGCCAAGTTTAAGTGCAGAATCTTGGGACATGTGGTCTCCACCTCAACGGACGGTGCAAAAGAATAGGGATAGGACTCGGGAGCAAATAATGTTCATGGATGAGGTTATTTAGTATGAAGCAGAGCAGAACCAAGTGTTGTGGAGCCGAACGAGGCCGCTGGAGCGATTGCGCAACACACGCCTCACGAGCAGCGGAACTTTTATTATGACACAGTCGCCGGCGCTGCTTCCGCTTTTCCGGTCATGAGTATGAGGTGTTGAAAATGTTATAACGTTAATCTGTGCGTTCGCTCGGCGGCTGCTGTGAGACACCGTTGCACACTGCAGTAAGATAGATCAATTTTAGAATATCATATTAAATACTGAATGGCTTGTGTTGATAAATGGCATGGAATTAATTTTAAAACATATTGTATCATGGAGAAAATTATGTATTACTGTTAATACAAATAATTATATCTATTAAAATGTATTTCCATGGTTTCTACAAAGTAAAACCGGAAACCGAGGGTAACGCGGGTATGACGCAATTGACAGGCGACTCCTCACACGTCCCGGAGTCTTGGTTAAAACTGCAATTTTCTCACGATTTTTCAAATAGTTCTAAAATCTATCTCAAAATAAATAACACTGGCCTAGTGGTTTTTGGATATTTTACTGCAAAAATATTACATATTGCACCTTTAAATGTAAATCAGACCTCATGGACTGAATTTTTATAAATCTGTATATTTTTAAATGTCTGTCAATATGGATGTGAATACACATAAATATTGTGGAAAGAAATGCTGTTTTATTGTAGCATAATTTTATTTCTGTATATTTTTTTTTACATACACAAAACCCCATTTCCAAAAAATATTGGGACATTTTGTAAAATAAAATAAAAATCAAGAATATGTGATTTGTTCATTCTTTTGAAACTTTAACTGACAATAGGACAAAGAAAAGATTCCCAGTGTTTTCACTGACCAAATTAATTGTATTTTGTAAATATGAACAAATTTTTGATTCGGCTTCAACACAGTCCAAAAAAATCTAAGTTAAACTGTTTTGAAATTGGTAATAGGTGTGGGTATCGTGTTTGGGTATAAAAGGAGCATCCACCAAAGATCAGTCATGGCTCACCACTTTGCCAAATTTCATGAGAGAATTATCAAAAAATTCAAGATCTCAATGCAAGATTGCAAAGTATTTGGGTCTTTCAGCATCTAGAATACATAATATTGTGAAAAGATTCAGAGAATCCAGAGGAATCTCAGTCTGTGTAGGGAATGGCAGGAACCCTCTTGAATGTGAGTGACCTTTGATCCCTCAGATGGCGTTACATGAGAAACCATCATGCTACCGTTTTAAATATTGATACGTGTAGCGATGTACAGTTATTAATCAATTTATGGATGAAATATGAATATCATAATTCAGAAAGCTTTATGACGTTCATATATCGACCCAACGGGGAATTAAACATATATGGTGAATTAACTACAACGAATTATAATCAATCACATATATGATTAGTTCTGGTTGAATAATTATGTGGAAAACTATCAGTTCGTCCACCGAAACGGACAATTATCCACAGATTATCATGACAGAAATGTTATTCTCGGGCCGGGAGACTAACTTTCTATCATAGCCTTCAAATATAGAGCAAGGATATTAGAATCAGAACGTTAAAGTGACTCGGTTGTTGCTAAAATGAGCAAGTGAACAAAAAGCATGGATAAAATGAGTTTAATATACGAAACGGGTAATACACAGGTTATACGGCTAAATGGACACAAGTAAATACAAATACATACAAAGTAGAGGGAAAGGCAGAAACGAAAGAGATGATCAAAGCAGGTCAAATTGCAACAGTTCACCTTTAAGAGCCAGCAAGGAAACTCAGTATTTAAGATCGTAAAAACGTTATACTTGCATAGGTTAGTCAGGGTGCTTGGAGTTTCGGAGCGCTCGGTTTGATAGTTGCTTCTTCTTCCGGAGGTTGTTTCGGCGAAGTTTCAAACGAAGGTTTAACTGTTGTAATATGACCGGAAAATAAAGAAGAGAGTCCGTCTTGACGGCAGGAACTCGTGCAGAAAACTTGTGCCTCCAAAAGACGCGTGTTGTGGTATTTTAAAGACAACAGACCAGAACGCCTTACTGATAACGTCCTCCAATGATAGCGTTGCAATTTGGCGGGTTTCCACATTCCTTTGTCCTGTCTCCCGAATAAATTTATGGTATGTTGAATCAGTGCATTTCCTTCATAGTATTATTAAACATTGAACGATGCATTTGGCAGAAATGTAACGTACATGAGTGAATAGCTCGGATTCACAGCTTTACGGAGAGATCAAACTCGACAGGTGTCGCTCGTCATATAAAGAAGATACACTTTACACTCTATTACTATCGTTTAACATGAAAACTAACCTACTACAGTCAATTCTACGATTCTACACTAGTAACACATACATGCAGCGAGCACTACAATGGCAGGTACATTCATATTTGCAGGTATAATATTTGTGTATACAGTCTTTGTATGTGAGTGTGTGTCTGTGGGTGCGTGCGTGTATTTTCTCTTTTTATGACCGTTTGGAATTCGGGCCTGTCTTTCGAAACCCGATCCGTGGCGTTCGCATCTCCTTTGAAGTCACAGAGGAGAGGTTTGGGACTTATCGAAATAGTCATAAAAAGAAGGTCTCGTGATCCATTAGTGTCTGCCGGGCCGGAATCGATGTAAGATTTACAAACCAAAGTTCCGTGAATTGAGGCTTAAACACAATTTATGGTGGGACCTGCTCATCCTTGAGACTGTGCAGACCCTACATACGTGTGCTTGGGAATAATTTGGAAAACCATTGTCACTTCAGTGCCGCTGCATCAAGAAATACAACTCTGTTTTGCAAGGAGAAAGCTAAAAGTCAATTCTATGCAGAGATGCAAGTGAGTTCTCTGGGCCCGAGCTCATTTCAGATGGTCCAGAAGACAGTGGAAATTTGTGCTGTGGTTAGATGAATCCACCTTTCAACTTGTTTTGGGAAAAACTGACATTGAATTCTCAGTCTCAGAGACAAAATGGACCATACAGACTTTCATCAGCGACAAGTGCAAAAGAAAACATCTGTCATGATATGGGGGTGAATCAGTGAAAACAGCATGGGTGACCTGCAAATGTGTGAAGGTACTATTGACGTGGAAATGTATATTGGGATTGAACAGAAACATATACTGCCGTCAAGATGACATCTTTCCTGGGAAGCAAGACAATGCCAGGCCTCATTCTGCAGTGCTACAACAGAGTGGTTTCTAGACACTCTACACCAGGGGTCTTCAAACTCGGTCCTGGAGGGCCGCTGTCCTGCAGAGTTTAGCTCCAACCCCAATTAAACACCTGAACCAGCTAATCAAGGTCTAATTAGGCATACTACAAACTTCCAGACAGGTGTGCTTCCAAAACTTCCAAACTAGTATGCTCAATTCCCAAATGATTAAAAAATGTAATTAAAAGGAAAGGTGATGTGACAGTGGTAAACTTGCCTCTGTCCCAACTTTTTTGGAGCGTGTTACAGTCATCAAAATCTGTCTATATTTACAAAATACAATTAAAGGTGCTAAAGAGGATGTTTTGTTTTATACATTTTTGCAATATTACTTGAAACTGTCTTTACTAACTGATAAAAGACTATTTATTAGGTGCACTGAAAGGAATATTATTAATATACATCATCTGTGCACGAGGTAGGGCCTTAAAAACATCAGCCAATCATTTACGCGATCATCGCGTAAACGATTGGCCCTCTGGCTTGTCAATCACTGCCGTGACGTTCCTTGTGAGAGACGAGCGCGGCTGCGCGCTCCAGTAACTTTCCACACTCCACAGGCACCGCATGCAATGTTTTTGTCAGGAGACAGGAGTAACAACTGCAGATTATGAGTCACCTGCGGTGAGTCCGACATAATGAATCCACTAACACAACACAGAGAATGCCGGTGGTAAACACTCGTGTTCCAATACTCGTGCACGAGTTTCCTCGAAAGGAGGGGGGTTGTTCTCACGCATACGCTCATTTCAAAAACTCAGTAACAGTCCTTTGGTTTCTCAGTCGCCGAAAAGATCCTCTTTAGCACCTTTAAGTTGGTCAATGAAAACAGTGGACATTTTTTGTTTGTACTTTTGTCAGTTAAATAAAGGTTCAAGGTATATACAAATCAAAGATTCTTGATTTTATTAAATTTTATTACATTTTACAAAATGCCCTACCTGAACATATGCACATATTTAGAGCTTCCAAAAATAAAAAGGTTTTTTTAGTGCAATAGCATGACAGATGAACAGTCCCAACTAACCACTAATAGAAAATTGTACTTTATCTTAAACACGTATGTATCAAAGTTATAAATAGTATAAAGAACCATAATTGACCCATAGAGGAACACAGCATAACAATATTCAGGATGAGAGAGACCAGCTTCATCTCTTTGCCTTCTTCTCAAGCATGTCCATGATAGATGTCGCTTTGCGTTTTACACCTGGACAGAGAAAACAAGAATCAAACTCAGAATCAAGATGTCTATTTGAGTGAAGAAAGTTCAGCAGAAGATAATATATGTTTATAGTTTGCCACCCTGCAAAAACTAATTTCCAGGAGATGGCATAATCTAATATAATCTACATCATAACACAAGTTCGTTCATTCAATAGTATCTGTGAGCTGAAAGTGGTGTAGAGTGTGGCAAATCCGTATGCAAGTGGTCACAGGAGACACATTTGAAATGCATGATACTGCCAGGTGAAAACAGTAATGCACCTTGGCTGACCTCTTGTGATTGGTTCATCAAAAACACATCTTAAAGGGTTAGTTCACCCAAAAATGAAAATTCTGTCATTTATTACTTACCCTCATGCCGTTCCACACCCGTAAGACCTTCGTTAATCTTCGGAACACGAATTAAGATATTTTAGTTGAAATCCGATGGCTCCGTGAGGCCTCCATAGGGAGCACTGGGGACTTCCTATCTCAAGAAAGGTACTAAAAACAATATTTTTGGAGTGCCAAAAAACCCCCAAAATAACGACTTATTTAGTGATGGCCGATTTCAAAACACTGCTTCATGAATCATCGGAGCACAAATGAATCAGTGTATCGAATCTGCTGTTTGGAGCGCCAAAGTCACGTGATTTCAGCCATTGGCAGTTTGACACGCGATCTGAATCATGATTCGATACAGTGATTCATTTGTGCTCCGATGCTTCCTGAAGCAGTGTTTTGAAATCGGCCATCACTAAATAAGTCTTCTTTTTTTTTTGCCGCACCAAAAATATTCTCGTCGCTTTATAATATTAATATTGAACCACTGTACTCACATGAACTGATTTAAATATGTTTTTAGTACATTAATGGATCTTGAGAGGGGAAATGTCAATGCTCCCTATGGAGGCATCACGGAGCCATCGGATTTCAACTAAAATATCTATTTGTGTTCTGAAGATTAATGAAGGTTTTATGCGTGTGGAACAGCATGAGGGTGATTAATAAATGACAGAATTTTCATTTTTGGGTGAACTAACCCTTTAATACCAGGTGGAACCAGGGCTTCATTCTTGCACACTCAATTTCCGGGATATTGTATATAAATCCAGGAGACATCCGGAATTTCCGGAGAGGTGGGATGTCTGTATATGTGAATAATATTCATATTTTCAGTCTAAATAATTACCTTTAGTGGTGGTTTTGTCCCCTGGAGAGCACTTTGCATATGCTGCTTTCATTCTCTGAATATTCTTTTTATAGACAACTTCATGCTCCACAATAGGACGAGGGTAATCTTTTCCCACAATGCACCCTGCTCTCTCCTGAATGCTCCGAGGAGCTTTCCAGGGTTCGTATATGTACTCGGCAGGGAAGTTCTTCAGCACCGGAAGGTATTTCCTGGAAGACATGTAAGTAGAGTTGAGTTAGTATTTAGTAAGTAGTTGTTTCACAGATGCTTTTAAACCAGAACAGAATGTAAAAAAAACTAACTTGATGTAATCCCCTTGTTTATCGGTTTTCTTTCCAAAGGCGATGGGAGAGTAAACCCTGAAGTACTGATGGAAGAACGCGCTGGCTGAGAGCCACTGCCAGTTTCCTGCATTTAACGACCAATCAGCATCCAGCAGCAACTCTTCAAACACCTTCAGATGACAGGGAGCAGAAACACATCATGTTAATGATTATATCTGTATTTTTCTAGAAGATAGTTGGTAATTGGGCCCAACACAAACCTTTTGGCCCTCCTCCCAGCTTATCCACAAGTCTCCTCGGGTCAGGAAACAGGCGACCGCGTGCCGGGCCAGATGATGGATCCAGCCCTCCTGACGTAACTGAGTCATGATGGCATCAATGAACGGGAAACCAGTCCGAGCCTGAAATCACACATGCACGTCTTCTGTAGTGAGACTCCGAAATTAACTGTTTTACCAAAACTGAAATTAATGTTTTGATTTATCTGAAAACTGAAACCATGTTTATTTAACAATCAATGAATTACTCAAATAAAAGCTGAGCTGTATATAAAAAAAACTTTTTTTTTTTTTTTATAAAACTTGAAGTATGAAGCTTGACCAGAACGTTTGAAGCAAGTTTTGCTTTCAAATCTTGAAGGTTTTGTAGGTCACTGAGTCTATCAGAAAAACAGATATTCTGGGTGGTTGCTAGGGTGTTGCTATGCTTTGGCTAGGGTACTCTGGGTGGTTGCTAGGAGGTTACTAGGGTGTTGCAATGTGGTTTGTATGATGTTCTGAGAGGTTGCTGGGCTCTTGCTAGGGTACTCTGGGTGGTTGCTTGGGTGTTACTATATTACTATACTATTCTGGATTAATATCACATTTATTTAATAATTAATGATCAAATAAATTAATCAACACAAATAAAATCAGAGCTGTATATGAAAATTTAAATTGCACATAAGCCAGTTTTAATATCAGCTTTTTAATGATGTATTAAATCGTTGAAATGTAAACATTTAAATAGTGGTAATTTGTTTTCATGATTATTTAATGATTTATTTAAATATTTTTGTTTGCCAAAATTTTGGTACATCACTATATCATTACATTTTTAATACATTATATTATTACATTTTAATACATTCAGAAAAGGTGCAAAAGCTTCACTTTACCTCCCTCCATGCAGCGAGGCGCTCAGGATTGTTTTCCCAGTCCACCTGCAAACAGTTCGTGTTGCCTTCCATTCTGTTGAAGTTTGGGATCCCGACGGCAGTCGTGTAGAAAAATTCTCTCCACATCAGCTGGCCGTGCAGGGAAACCGGAGGTTCAGAGTGCTTCTTCTGCAAAAGACATAGCGCTACATCAGCTACACCAGGATGTTAAACATCTGCTAGTTACTCAGGTGATGCATGAGGCATCTGCCGTACCCCTCTATACACATCTGTGAGCCTCCACCAGAAGGTGCGTGCAGACAAGCAGCCGAATCGGACATACGGGCTCAGGACGGTGGTGCTGGGGATCAAGGCGTTAGGGGACGTCTGTGGTTTCTCAAAATTGCACACCCACCCCTGCAAAAAGACAAAACCAAAAAAACATTTGGCAAGACTATATTGTTATTAATATTTCAAATTGAATATTTCAGCTACTTATGCTTTAAAATTAATTGTATTGATTGAAAATATTTAAATGTATATTAAATGCAATTATTGTAGTGCATTTCATGATATATTATGCTCACCACAATTAAAATGACTGTTTAATCATTAAATTAAATTAATTAACAAATAAAATAAAATTGTACTGACATGTTTAGAGTGGGAAACTAATATTTATATGCATTTTTTTTAATGTATGCAGCCTATTCTAACAATATTAAAATCTTATTGATTTTCACTATAAAAAAAAAAAAATCACTATAAAAAATTTAAATATATTTATTAATTTATATATATTATATTAGTATATTTATTATGCATTATATATATATATATATATATATATATATATATATATATATATATATATATATATATATATAAAAAATTTATTTTCTTTTATCCTTAACTACCACAAAGCAAAAATCAAAAGAACAATTTTTTAAAATTAATATACATTTATAAAATATTAAAATATATATAGAAATATATAGTATTCAAATATTGTAAATGCATTTGTTTATTTGTTTATTTTTTACAAATTATCTTTATTTTACATATTTTATCTAAAGGTGAAACTTACAGTTTGGTTTAAAAAAAAAATTCTGACTATTATTATTATTTTTTTTATAGGGTTCATAGTCTGCATCCAAAATCTTCCCTACTATATAGTATGTGAAAAACAGTATGCCAAAAGAGTAGTATGTCTGAATACATAGTATTCGAAAAACAGTACGCGAAATGTCCCCGAATGACCTACTACTTCCGCTGGGATTCGGAAGTGCGCATCCGATGAACAGTTTACCATCCCATCAGGCCACGGGAGGGTGTTTATGAATGGAAGTGATGCAACTGATGCTGGTAGGTTATGTGACATGTTGGGGCATGTACCGTTCTCTGCATGTGCTCATCCAGTCTGCGCAGAGCTTCCTGTTCACCCCCCGGGAACAGATCTGGTCCTAAGGATGATGTATCTAATCCTAGATCTTCAAGAGATGGAATCCCAAACTCGTCTTCATGGTCCTCAGAAAAGGGAGTGGACACACCTTCCAGAGAAAGAGGCATTATGAAGGAGAGAAAACCAGCAACAATCTATAATCTCCTTCAGGATGATGTCCTGATACCTTTCATGTCCTCTTCGGTTGGAGCAGGAACAGGTTTTTTAGGGGGTCCGATAGCCTTCACCACACTCTGGAAGCGAACGTAAGTCAGGGGAGTCTTGCCATTGTTCTCGTCGATAATTCTGTTTGAAAAAGCAGGTGAGTATTTTTTGTGAAAATCTATCAAAATATGATTTACAAATTATGACGCATTACCTGTCAATGTTGTAGAGAGTGTGAGAAATCTTTGGAATAACTTCCACACCATATTCCTTGGCCAACTTCATGACTTCCTGGTCTCTGCTCTGACTGTACGGCTCTGTATCAACCTCAAAAGTCAACCGAGTGATCTTCCATTTCTCAAAGAGCTTTGGAAGGACCTCTGTGGGCGGCCCACTGACAACAAAGAGCCTAGAGTAACAAGAAATTACTTAAAAGCTTGAAAAAACATATTTGTCCATGTTGGACCCTTAGCTCAAATCTCCACCCAATCTTCAGTTCATTTTATAAGACTATTTTTGCCTCTCTACCTGGAGTTGAGTTTCTTCAGACTGGAGTCCAGGTCCTTGAGAGCTTCAATCAGAAATCTCCATCGATTAATGCCGATGTGAGTGTTGCTGGTGTACCAGGGGTCCAGCAGGAACAGGGGGTAGATGTGTCTACAGTCTTTCAGGGCAGCGATCAGAGCAGGGTTATCATGCAAACGCAGTCCTTTGCGGAACCAGTGCATGGAGTTGTGGCTCATGGTCGCAGACCTCCACACAGGTAGTCAAAAGGACACTGGAAAAACTGGTATAAATAGTACTTTTACACAAAAGCCAGATTTCACAAGTATGTTTTCTAATGTTGGTTTTAAAATATACATAGCCTCTTAACTATCACCATCCACGCTAGTGGGACGTTTGCCATTATATATTTTTAAACAATAATATCTTAGTCTAAATATAAAATAATATTAACAAACTATATTTGATTTGAAAGCTTACAAATTGCAGTTTTCATATTTGTAGATTTCAAAAGACGGAGAAACAATTCACAACAACATTTTCAGACTCATATAACACGTTTTGACATTTATTTTGAAATAGCAATGAAAATGTTCTTTTTGCATGTCTTTTATGTGTTTGTTAGAGGTTGAATTCAAACCAAATACTGCCATTCTGCCCATACTACTTCTGAATAGGATGTCAGTTTCATAAATATTATAAAAATTATGGAAATATATGGTTCAGGTCACTCAAACCATATGCTATATGGAAATGGAAGAGTCCTTATATGGTCACCAATGGAGCCTGGATGGTATCTAGTGGAAAGGTTTGGTACTGCGCCCAAACAAAATCTTACTGTAAGCTCAATTTTTGAGATATCAACCTAAAATTTGAAACACAACTTGATTCGATTTTAGATTTTGGCTTTGATTTTCTTGCATTTTTAGAGTAAAACTGTTTTGTAAAAATGTATATTTTATATAAATTAATTATATTTTTACATTTTCACTTCTAAAATAATTTGCCAAGTGTCCCCTTTATAAGGAGACCAAACTTGAGTCTGTGCTCTAAAGTATTCAAGATTTAAAACTATTTAAGCTGCGGTCTGTTCCACAAAAATGGGACTGACAGGTAAGGGGTTAAAAATAAATCATTTTCATGTGAATAAAATTAATCATTTCTGTTATGCTTTTTTCCTTGATATTTTGTTAATTTCTCTTTTTCTTTCTTTTTTTGTTTGTTTCAAAATTATTTTAAATCAAACTAAACAGTTTAAATGGAACGGAATATATATATACAGTACAGTCCAAAAGTTTGGAACCACTAAGATTTTTAATGTTTTTAAAACAAGTTTCGTCTGCTCACCAAGGCTACATTTATTTAATTAAAAATACAGTAAAAAACAGTAATATTGTGAAATATTATTACAATTTAAAACAACTGTGTACTATTTAAATATATTTGACAAAGTAATTTATTCCTGTGATGCAAAGCTGAATTTTCAGCATCGTTACTCCAGTCTTCAGTGTCACATGATCCTTCAGAAATCATTCTAATATGCTGATCTGCTGCTCAAGAAACATTTATGATTATTTCCAATGTTGAAAACAGTTGTGTACTTTTTTTCAGGATTCCTTGATGAATAGAAAGTTCAAAAGAACAGCATTTATCTGAAATACAAAGCTTCTGTAGCATTATACACTACCGTTCAAAAGTTTGGGGTCAGTAAGAATTTTTATTTTTTTGAAAAGAAATTAAAGAAATGAATACTTTTATTCAGCAAGGATGCATTAAATCAATCAAAAGTGGCAGTAAAGACATTTATAATGTTACAAAAGATTAGATTTCAGATAAACACTGTTCTTTTGAACTTTCTATTCATCAAATAATCCTGAAAAAAATATTGTACACAAATATTTTGTACAATTGTACACATTAAATGTTTCTTGAGCATCAGATCAGCATATTAGAATGATTTCTGAAGGATCATGTGACACTGAAGACTGGAGTAATGATGCTGAAAATTCAGCTTTGCATCACAGGAATTAATTACTTTGTGAAATATATTCAAATAGAAAACAGTTGAAAGTGAAAATCTTCTCAAATCCATGTCTACTTCAAATCAGTATTTATTTTCAATTTTCTATTGAAAACATAATTAATAAAACAAAATAGATTTCATATTTCAACTGTATATTAATATTGTTATAATGGTAATTAGCTGAATATTCAGTACTACAACATAAGTCTAATAGTTTTCTTAGAAATCAAAATGTTTTTAGATACACTGAAATGAATTTCTGACTCTAATGTGGCTCGTTTCGTTGACATTATTAGTACTACTACTACTACTATTGTTATTATCATTATTATGCAATTAATGTGACTCAAAGCTTTGCCAGTGCACAGCGATTATTATGCATTTTCTTTCCTGTGGCTGCGTTTAAAGTCTCTGCAATCAAATACAGTCACAAATTCTGAGAGAATGGTGCAGTATAACGAAACAATAAATAATCAATAGCTATTTTAATCTATGAGAAAAATATATCAGTACTCACGAGCTTTCTGGTTACGTGAGGTCTCGCTGGCGTTTTGTAACAGCTGCCCTAATGTTACAAAAGATGTAAAATTCAGCAGCACGTGTCTCACCAGTTCAGCCAATCAGACGCTGTTTACATGCCAAGGCCCAGAACCAATCAGGATGCGGTCTGTGAGACATGCGCAGAGGTTTATTTTTGTCCATGTGTCTCACGCAGTGAACCTTGATTGGTTGGTTTTCAGCGGGGTGAATCATGGCGGAAAGCGAGAACGGCAGAGCTGCAAAAAGACCGAAAACAGATGCGGACAATGAGCGCGGAGACGTGGGAGAAGTGTCTTCCGACAGCCCGGTCTCGGACTTTGAAATCACCCGCATTCTGCGCGACTGTTCGCGGGAGAAGAACATCTTCATTCATGGAAAGGTGCGCGTGCAGGAGAGAGATAAAAAATCACTATCTTTTTACTAATGTTACTAATTATCTAGAGTAACTAGTATCTAGAGTAACAGTACTTATGTAACGTTATCTATTTCAACTTTTCTAGTAGTTAAATACTAGTAGCCTACCTATTTATAGACGCTAAGCCAAATGCTCATAGTCCTAATATTTATATTTTATAGACTGATAACTTAAGTTATGACTGCTATAATTCATTTAAAATCTCACTAGTATAACTAAGATTACTACTAGTAGGATTACCTGCTAGCAAATAAAGTCACTATTACTAATAACATAAATATCTTTACTAGTTAGTTTAAAGTAATACATGTTAAAATGTCTTGAAATCATATGTTGTGTTTACTAGGTGAAGGATCAGGATGCTGTTGTGATCCTGGAGAAAACTCCCATCAGACAGGACACTCTATCCGAGTTACTGAAGAGCAGTCAACTCAAGCTGGAGATGAAGAATGACATTTACAGCACATACCAGCTGCAGGCACCAGCACACCTGAATGGTACGATTACAGCATGTTTTCACAAGCCTTTGTCTGGCTGTTATAACTGTTATAACTATTTATGTCATTAATTACCTACCCTCATATCATTCCAAACCCGCAAGACCTTCGTTCATCACTGGAAAACAAATTAAGATATTTTTGATGAAATCCGAGGGTTTCTGAACCGCACATACGCACATTTTGAGGTCCAGAAAAGTATTAAAGACATTATTAAAATAGTCCATGTGACTTCAGTGGTTCAACCTTAATGTTATAAAGCGACAAGAATACTTTTTGTGCGAAAAATCAAAACAAAAATAATGTCTTTATTCTACAGTTTCTTCTCTCCTCTGTCAGTTTCCTACACAGTTGACGTTGCGAACGCAGTACATCGCTTCTGTGTTGTTTACATCAGATCACTGACTCATTATTGGCCGGCTCCTGTGTCAGCATCACATGCATGTATCATGCAGCATGTACAGTCTCGGACAATACTGAGCCAACGTTTGGACGCAAATACAAAAGCGCTGCACTGTGTTCGCAATGTCAACTGAGTAGGAGATTGACGGGAGAGAAGAAACTGTAGAATAAAGTCATTGTTTATATTTTTGCACACAAAAAGTATTCTTGTTGCTTTATAACATTAAGGTTGAACCATTGTAGTCACATGGACTATTTTAATGATGGCCCCCATAGGGAGCAATGACACTTCCTCTCTCAAGATCCATAAAGGTACTAAAAACATATTTAAATCAGTTCATGTGAGTACTGTGGTTCAATATTAATATTATAAAGCGACAAGAATATTTTTGGAGTGCCAAAAATAACAAAATAATGACTTATTTAGCGATGGCCGATTTCAAAACACTGCTTCAGGAAAATTCGGAGCACATTGAATCAGTGTGTCGAATCTGCTGTTCGGAGCGGCAAAGTCAGGTGATTTCAGCCGTTGGCAGTTTGACACGCGATCTGAATCATGATTCGACACACTGATTCATTTGTGCTCCGAATCTTCCTGAAACAGTGTTTTGAAATCGGCCATCACTAAATAAGTTGTTATTTAGGTTTTTTTTGACGCTCCAAAAATATTCTCTTCGCTTTATAATATTAATATTGAGCCACTGTACTCACATGAACTGATGTTTTTAGTACCTTTATGGATCTTGAGAGAGGAAATGTCATTGCTCCCTATTAAGGCCTCACGGAGCCATCGGATTTCAACTAAAATATCTTAATTTGTGTTCTGAAGATTAACGAAGGTCTTACGCATGTGGAACAGCAGGAGGGTGAGTAATAAATGACAGAATTTTCATTTTTGCGTGAACTAACCCTTTAAAGGTTTGGAAGGACATGAGGGTGAGTAATTAATGACACAAATGTCATTTTTGGGTGAACTAGAACTAAGATATGCAGGATGAGGGACTTGCCTGTAGGCTATTGTTAATATGTAATTAATTTTTCCAGGAGCTCATTGCTTCTACCTTCAGTTAAACTGCTAACTGTGATTGTAAATGAATTGCCTAAATTATTGCATTATTTGCATTATTGGCATTCTTTAAATTGTAATGTTGACATGCATTCTCTGTAAAGCTGCTTTTGAAACGATACGTATCGTGAAAAGCGCTATACAAATAAATGTGAATTGAATTGAAAAATGTAGGCTACTACATTTACCATCATGTGTTGTTTTAAGTATCATAAAATACCATGTAATTATTACAATGGTGCTTATATTTGGTAACTATTTAGTTATTGAAATCTTGCATGACTGCTTGTTGAAAGTCCAAGGCTCCATTACATGCAATATACAAAATCCACACGCATTAAACCAAAAATCCATTTGAAGGTTGATTTATGACCATTACATTTTTCATGACAGAAATCAAAACGACAGTGGTGTGTCCTGCGACAGAGAAGCATGTCAAGAAGTATTTGCATCAAGAGGTTTTTCTAGTTGAAGAATCAGGGGAGGATTATCGTAACATCACCCTACCGTACATCAGCAGCCAGAGCTTCAGTGTGCAGGTGAGGATGCAGTGACCTCTGACCCTTCATTTCAGTCTATCCAGTACCATGTGTCTCCTTCATACAGCTTAGCTTATAACTCCACTGCTCATGTTTCATCTTCTTTTCAGTGGGTACACAATATATTGGAGAAGAAAGCTGAAGCTGATCGGATCGTTTTCGAGGACCCAGACCCCGATACTGGTTTTGTTTTGTTGCCCGATTTCAAGTGGGACCAAAAGCAGGTGAATTATCGATGTTGTAATATTTGAGATTGAATAAAAGGCCTGTGGAAAAAACAATAATTTCCTCACCTCTCCAGCTACAAGACCTGTATTTGATTGCCATCGTCCATCGGAGGGATGTTAAAAGTTTGAGGGATCTTACATCAGAGCACCTGCCATTACTCACAAACATTCGCAGTAAAGGAGAGGTGAGCTATGAATCCATCTGTCAAATTCATCAACACATGATTTTCATTCACAATGAAGAAAGTAGAACTGATTCTTTTATCCACTAGATGTCACTGTTAATCTGAACATGTAAACCCAACACTAGTTCTGCTTGTTCACTATGTGTACTTGTTTTTTAAAAATATGTGGTGCAGTGGTTACCACATACACTAGTTTGGGGTCAGTCTTTTACGCTCACCAAGATTTATGTATATATGTGATCAAAATGCGGAAAAAAAAACACTAGTATTGTGAAATGTTAGTACAATTTAATATAACGGTTTCTATTGTAATATATTTTAAAATGTGATTTATTCCTGTGATGCAAAGCTGAATTTTCAGTAGGGTTGCAAAATTCTGGGAATTTTCAAAGCTGAAAACTTTCCATGGGAATTAACGGGAATATATGGGAATTAACGGGAATTAATGGGAATAAACAGGGAATTTGCAAAATTGCAGGTTAGCCTATAACAGGGTACTTAAATGTAGTTGAAAAACATCTTGCAACATAATTTTGGTTAAAACAACCATATTTAATGCACTTTTAGTTTAATTTTTACCCTGCACATTCCTCACACACACGGCACACTACTTACTGCAGGGTTATTGAGGCCACACCCCCTGCATGCACTGTGCATTCCCCCCGTCCATAACATGCACATTTGATAATATTGTGAAACATAACTACAATTTAAAATAATGGTATAATAATTGATATACATAAAAATATAATTTACTCCTGTGATCAAAGTTGAATTTTCAGCATCATTTCTCCTGTCTTCAGTGTCACATGATCCTTCAGATAACATTCTAACATGCTAACACAACTGTTTCCAACAATGATAATAACAAATAAGTATCAAATCAGCAAAATTAGACTGATTTCTGAAGGATCATGTGACACTGAAATAAAATGTAACGATTGCTGCAACAAAAATATATTTAGTTTACATATTTACTAAATTAGAATTAATTGAATGCGAAAAATAAATAACTGTTATTTCATGTTTTGACCAAACAAAAAGTTTATATTTGTTTTATATGATGCATTTTATATAAATTTTATAAATCTGTATAAATTTCCCAAAATGTCCAATTAATTCCCATAAATTCCTGTCATGTTTCCAAATTGGAATATTTCTAAAATTCCCCAGGTTATGTTCCCTTGAAAAGTTTCCGGAAATTAACCGGAAACTTTCCGCCCCTTTGCAACCCTAATTTTCAGCATCATTACTCCAGTATTCGGTGTCACATGATCATTCAGAAATCATTCTGATATGCTGATTTGCTGCTCAAGAAACATTATTATTCTCATCAGTGTTTAAAACAGTTGTGCGGCTTAATATTTTTGTGGAAACTGTAACATTTTTTTTTCAAGAGTCTTTGATGAATAGAAAATTCAAAAGAACAGCATTTATTTGAAATAATAGAAAACTTTTGTAATATTATAAATGTCTTTATTGTCAGTTTTAATCAATTTAATGTATCTTTGCAGAATAAAAGTATAATAATAAAAAAAAAAACCTTTTATGCTCTACATATGTTGAGCTGTGTTGATGCTGTTGAAGATAACAGTTTGATTCCATATCACAATTTCAAAATCAACACCATAAAAAATACAAAACCAGGTTTTTCCAAGTACATTTGTGAGGTGTAGCATCACTGCATATGTCAAATTGAAATTCAAGTCTTGTCTATATCCACAGGACACCATTCAGCAGCAGTACGGCGTCCCTCCGAGCAAACTGCGCGTGTATCTCCACTATCAACCGTCATACTATCACCTCCACGTCCACTTCACCTCGCTGGAGTACAACGCTCCAGGTTGTGGAGTGGAAAGAGCCCACCTGCTCTCTGATGTCATTCAGAACTTGAAGGCAGATTCCAGTTACTATCACAGCCGTAGCCTGGCGTTCCCACTGCGGGCCGATGATGGTCTGCTCCTCAGGTTCAAAGAGGCCGGGAAACTCTAGAGAGCTTTTTTTACTTTTTTTATTAATGTTATGTTGTCGTAATTGCTGGTTAAAGTACACTGATTGCTGGCAAGTTTTAAAAGATGCATTATTAAGGCCAGTTGACAGACGGCAACAAACACTTCATCGGTTTTGTTGGATCAGTGTGTGTCTGTTGGCGTCTGTCTGAGCTTGTTTTGAACATGCTGAATCGGCACTTGTCAGGTCATGGAATGTCTGAGAAGTGACGTACTGTAATCTGGTGTTTGTTAGTGTTGGTCAGCATCTATCGGTGCAGTGAGAATTGGCATTTACAGTATTAACTCTGTATATTGTAATATGATCATGTTTTGACCCTAATGTCTAAATTTGGTTACATTTTATGATCATCTGCATTTTTATTAAAGTACTGATTGTTTTGATATAGTTTGGTTGTGTTTTGTCTGTCGTGCCATGATTGATCGTGTGGATTCAACCCAAATTCATTACCCAGAACCGCAATTGTTTGGTCAGGCTGCGCACCTATCTGTGGTGCGACGTGGTTATTAATTTTAAAGCAGAATCGGATGCCAGTGGGGCCCCAGGCCTTATTCTTTGAGGTTTCAGGGGTCCTTTGAAGAGATTTGGCCGTGACTGACAGAGCAGCGGGCTGCAGTGAAGCTCCTGCGCTGTTTTTAAAACTTCTGAAGAAATGAGCGAAACCTACTGGTTTAATATTAGTCCAAAAAGCATGAAGAGTAAAATATTATGAGCGCAACACAGCTGATACTGCTTTTCAGAAAGTTCATTTGCAGTGCACAGATTTTTTTTGTTAACAAACATAGTTCTTTGGTTCTGAGCTCATTGTAAATCCAGGGATAGAGAGGCATAAAAAGTCCAAAACTCCACAGCAGAAAAAAAGACTGACTGTTTGTTTATGTGCTGCTTGATTATGCGGTTCAACATTGAGTTTTTAGAGAAGATTTCACTGTTTTACATTGCATAATCAAAGTCTTACAATGCCCTCTATTCACAAGGAATCACAAAATGTGATAGATTTATTTCTGTTTTGAATATCAGCTGAGGTTAAACTCTTTCTAAAGGAACATGCAGTTCACCCATAAATGAAAATCTGTCATTAGCTGCTTGTCATATTTGTTTTGGCCTGTTTTCTTACGTAAAAATCTATTGTATGGTTTTAGATGACTTGGAAAATAACCCCCAAATTGTATGCACTGCTGTTTTTGGCCTATTTGGAGCTCAACAGCTATTGATTGTCAACTATGTTAATTAGAAATCAGGTTTGGAAGGACATAAGGGGCAGTGAATGATGACAGTTTCACACTTTCGCCCCTCAATCGTCTCATTAAAGCTTGACATTCAGACTTGATTAATGTTGAGGTGATTTATAAGTTAGACTCTCATCTTTGTGTTGTTTCTCTAAAGCACCTGAAGCCAGTTGCAACAAATCCCTTTGGGAAAGCATACTTATACAAATATAACTAATGGTTTTCTTTCTTTAAGTGTTTTGATACATCTGGCTACTGCTAATTTTAGTGTTGTCACTAGCTAAAGCTCTTCTGTGCACCCACACATGTGGCTTTAGCTCCTTGTTATATGTTCATTATTTCCAAGTAATTACCAAGTCTTTTACTTACTTATCTGCTGTGATATGTTTGGCAGCAAGATTCAATATTTAGACAAATAATTCCAGAGAAGAATTTAAAACTCCTTAAGAGCTTTTAAACGGCCTCACGGAGGCTCTCCAAAACAATTACATAATTATACCACACAAGTGTTGCTGTCAGACAGAGCCTCTCCATCTCCATATATCACTCCGCTCTGCTCTCCAGTTCAGAACAATTTTTTTTTTTGCCACCAACATTACAAAGTGTAATTGGAATGTATGGTGAATTTATGTATTATGTTGAAGTTAAATGTGATGGAGCTTGATTGTTGTCAAAGAGGGAAATATTTGGCCACCAGCTAATGGTGAAAAATATTTAGTTAAGCAGTGGATTACCAGGGATTGGGTTGTTTTCACCCAGCCATTTTTTTCCAACCAATTTTGGATTTATTTTTTTAGCCAGCAATATATTTATATAGTAAAAGGCATGTTTTTACTCACCCCCAAATAGGGGCAAATTTGTGGGGTATTTTAAGCTGAAACTTGACCAGACCAGAGACTTATATTACATCATGTGAAAGAGGGCATAATAGGTCCTTTTAACCCAACCTGCTGGGTTTGTCCATATTTTACCCAGCTTGGGTTTTTTTAACCCAGTATTTTTTAGAGTGTACAGACTGCAAGTGTTTAATAATGAAAATAACGACGGCTCTCTTGTCTCTGTGAATACAGTAAGAAACAATGGTAACTTTAACCACATTTAACAGTACATTAGCAATATGCTAACAAAACATTTAGAAAGACAGTTTACAAATATCACTAAAAATATCATGAATCATGTCAGTTATTATTGCTCCATCTGCCATTTTTCGCTATTGTTCTTGCTTGCTTACCTTGTCTGATGATTCAGCTGTGCACAGATCCAGACATTAATACTGGCTGCCCTTGTGTAATTCCTTGAACATGAGCTGGCATATGCAAATATTGGGGGCGTACATATTAATGATCCCAACTGTTACGTAACAGTCGGTGTTATGTTGAGATTTGCCTGTTTTCCGGAGGTCTTTTAAACAAATTAGATTTACATAAGAAGGAGGAAACAATGGAGTTTGAAACTCAATGTATGTCTTTTCCATGTACTGAACTCTTGTTATTCAACTATGCCGAGGTAAATTAAATTTTTGATTCTAGGGCACCTTTAACATCTTGGTGCAGATACCACAGCACACCTTCAGGGGTCTAGTGGAGTCCATGCCTCGACGGGTCAGGGCTGTTTTGGCAGCAAAAGGGGACCAGCACAATATTAGGAAGGTGGTCATAATGTTGTGCTTGATCGGTGTATATGGGAATCAATTTGCCATGCTCTATTTGAGCTGCAGAAATTAAATTGAATAAATTAAATTTATTAAATTTAAATTTGGTTTTCAGTTTTGTTTCAGACATTTGGATTTCAATGTATATCAAAGAGCTCTCTCTCACACACACAGATATAGGGTGAATTCAGAGTGATTGCCATTGAGATGAATTGGAAAAAGTGTCCTAATCACCTTGTATTCACCCTGTATTTATGCTGTTTCTTCCTCTGAAATGATTTACATGATATGAGACGACTGTGGTTTGACACCGTTTGCCGATCTGAGGTTTATCTTACTGCAAGTGTTACAGAGGAAGTTAATGTGGCCACATGTGATAAGTGGTATTTGTGTGGCACACTAGCAGCGTCTCTTTACCTGAGCGGTTCTGTGTTTTTGAGTATGCCAGATTGTTTTGAATTATGTGCATGTTCATTTTTTTATAAGGATTTAATCAGTTTACTAAAAACATTAGTGCAGTTTGTTCAGATTAACACACTAAATAGGCAACGAACATCTCAAAACTCTTCTTCAGAACTTAATCCAAAGTCATTATTGAAGTCTTTATTATTTATTAAACTTTATTTTCATATGATTAACTTAACAAAAACAGTAAACTTAAGTAAACTTACATTTTCACTAAATTTAGGAGTTACTTTAAATCACTGTAAATGTATTATCCAGATCTTAAAACCATTCACATGAGATTATTTAAATGCAAATGCAGAGATGTGGGGAGTCAGAGGGTTGGGGTTGAGCGCAACGGGAAATGTGATTCAACTCTTTCTTTGTGTAAAGCCTGTGCGTTCCCATGGGTACAAGCGGTGAGGAGCTCTACAGCTGAAGTTCCTCTTTTTAAATGGGGTTCCCTGATTGCAGTCGAGGTTCTGAGGAGGTATTTGGATAGCAAGAACAGTGACGCTCAATGCAAACCTTGTATGCTATGATAGTTGCTGTTTAATTTACCTTTCTTGTGGTTTGCGTTGGTTGGTGAGCGAAGTCTAGATCTGATGTGAGGTTCATTTTCTAAGCTGTCTTTGCTTTATAGTGTGTAAACTGTGGCATGTGCCTGGGATTAGGACATTTCATTGAGGATTTTAGCAGCACCCTGATGGTTATATGCTCCTTCATGGCCTGAACTTCAAGCAACACTGAAGTTTGCTGGGACGTTTTCAGTTTGTAGGTATGTGGCGCATAGTTTTTCACATTAACATTTATAAGTAATCGTTGCTGTATTGGTGTTGTTTGCTGTGTTTGAGTGGATTATGAGCTGCAGTAAATGAAGTATTTTTATTTTTACTTTTGTAAACAAAGTTTGAATTTTAAAGTGCTTTTCTTACAGAGGGAAAATTCATTTTTAAATCAAGTTTTAGCAGTTGCAAGATATCAAAATATTATTGTTATATTAGAAATTATTAAGAGGAGAGATGTTTAGCGTTGATTGTGTATTTTATTATTTGTGTGTTTGGGAATTTCAATATACAGCTATGGAAAAAATTAAGAGACATTAGGCTTAACATTGATTTCTGAACTTGGAGTGGTCTCTTAATTTTTTCCATAGCTGCATATATATATGTATATGTATGTGTGTTAAAGTATTTAGTGTTGTGCAACTGATTTACGCATTTCTGTTTTTCTGCTAGCTGAAAGATGTTCCAGTTCATCCGGAAACAAATTCATAACCACCTTGTGAAGCGAAAAATTATGAAAACACGTCTTGTTACAAAGGACGGTCACTGCAACATTAAATTTGGGACTACTGAATATCACAGCCATTTTGCTTTCCTTAAGGACTTCTGGACTACATTTGTTGAGATTCGTTGGTGTTTTGTAATCGTTTTATTTGCTGCTGCCTTCACTGGAAGCTGGTTTGTTTTTGGTTTGCTCTGGTATTCGCTTGCAAAAAGTAACGGAGACTTAGATGTTCTCCAGACCTCTTCTGAATCCCATCAGGTGAAATGTATAGAGAACATTAACAGTCTTACAACCGCCTTCTTATACTCTTTAGAGACCCAGACCACTATTGGCTATGGCGGTCGGGCTCTCACGGGTCACTGCCCGGGCACGGTCGCCCTGTTGATCATCCAGTCCCTCATGGGCACCATCATAAACTGCTTTATGTGTGGACTCATTTTGGCAAAGATCTCTCTCCCGAAGAGAAGAGCGAAAACGGTAACCTTCAGCGAAACTGCGGTCATTTGTATTTGGAAGGGGAATCTGTGCCTCCAGATACGAGTGGCCAACCTTCGAAAAACTCTACTTATTGGCAGCCACGTTTATGGAAAGCTTCTGCAGACCACCATTACTTCAGAAGGGGAGACCATCATACTGGATCAGGTGAATATTGACTTTCTGGTGGATGCTGGAAAGGACAATCTGTTCTTTGTTTGTCCGCTTACCCTCTACCACGTGATCGACAAATCAAGCCCGTTTTCCGAGATGGCTACGAACACTCTTCAGCAGCAGGACTTTGAGTTAGTGGTCTTCCTAGATGGTACGGCTGAATCCACCAGCTTGTCCTGTCAAGTCCGAACTTCATACCTTCCACAGGAGATCAAGTGGGGTTACAACTTCCTGCCCGTCATCTCTCGCACCAAGGCTGGGAAATACCGCGTCGACCTGTCCAATTTTTCCAAAACGGAACCAGTGGTGACTCCGCACTGCGCTTGCTGTTTTCACAACGAACATAACAAGGAGCTTATTCTCCACCAACACGGACGTGAAGGCATCGATAACCTGGGATTTGATGTTATTGACCTTCAAGACTCTGTAGATGTAACTGAGAAGGGTGATTAAGGGTTTGCTACAGCAGTGACTGATTGAGAGAAACACAAGTATGAAGTAAACATCCTGCGAAAGTTAGAAGCCACATAAAAAAGAGAGAGAGGAAGAGTTACCTTCACTAACAAACAACAAAAACTGAGCTGCCTGTGTAGTCAGACTATTAAGGCATTATTTGTACTTCTGACAATTATGCTGCTAAGATACCTTGTTCTGATTAAATTGTAATTTAAATTAAATTGTCAGTGGCTCATGGTGGGTAAAGTGAGAGAATTTTGTGTGTGTGTGTGTTTCTGTCTGTCTATCTACAGTCAAACCAAAAATTATTCAATAAGTAAAGTTTGACATATTATACCCAAAAATACTTCATACAGTGGACTACCAGTAAAACTGATAAAAATTTGGAACCAAAACTATTCAGACACTTTGACCTGATCATGTTTTGCTTAAGTGTTATCTGACATAATTAAGATATTTTTTTCCTGACAGTTTAACTCTGAGATCTTTTTTTTTTTTTTAAACTATTGTGAATAAACTATAAATGAATGAAATGTTCAAGGTGTCTGAATAAATTTTGGTTTGACTGTATATACAGTACAGTCCAAAAGTTTGGAACCACTAAGATTTTTAATGTTTTTAAAACAAGTTTCGTCTGCTCACCAAGGCTACATTTATTTAATTAAAAATACAGTAAAAAACAGTAATATTGTGAAATATTATTAGAATTTTAAATATAAAATAACTGTGTACTATTTAAATATATTTGCCAAAGTAATTTATTCCTGTGATGCAAAGCTGAATTTTCAGCATCATTACTCCAGTCTTCAGTGTCACATGATCCTTCAGAAATCATTCTAATATGCTGATTTGCTGCTCAAGAAACATTTATGATTATTTTCAATGTTGAAAACAGTTGTGTACTTTTTTTTTCAGGATTCCTTGATGAATAGAAAGTTCAAAAGAACAGCATTTGTCTGAAATACAAAGCTTCTGTAGCATTATACACTACCGTTCAAAAGTTTGGGGTCAGTAAGAATTTTTATTTTTATTTTTTTTAAAGAAATTAAAGGAATGAATACTTTTATTCAGCAAAGATGCATTAAATCAATCAAAAGTGCCAGTAAAGACATTTATAATGTTACAAAAGATTAGATTTCAGATAAACACTGTTCTTTTGAACTTTCTATTCATCAAATAATCCTGAAAAAAAATATTGTACACAAATATTTTGTACAATTGTACACATTAAATGTTTCTTGAGCATCAGATCAGCATATTAGAATGATTTCTGAAGGATCATGTGACACTGAAGACTGGAGTAAAATGAAAATTCAGCTTTGCATCACAGGAATAAATTACTTTGTGAAATATATTCAAATAGAAAACAGTTATTTTAAATTGTAATAATATTTTACAATATTACTGTTTTTAATGTATTTTTATTTAAATAAATGTAGCCTTGGTGAGCAGACAAAACTTCTTTTAAAAACATTAAAAATCTTAGTGGTTCCAAACTTTTGGACTGTACATACACGACTTTTTAACTAGAGAGGACCGGTAAAATGTTCTCACAAGTCAGTTGTCATAATATTTCACTATATAAGTGAAGACATTTGACCCTCACAAGTATATAACTGCACACACATTAATACATAAACTACTGTTCAGTTGTCAGAATGATTTTTATTTAATTTTATTAATGTTTTTGATCAGCAAAGTCTTTTATGCTCCGCAAGGTGAGCAGCAGTATTTGATGAAAAATAGAGTAATATTGTGAAATATTACAATTTAAATGTTTTTAACATATTACTGTCTTAGTGATTATTGATCAATTTAATCCATCCTTGCTAAAAATTAAAAAATGACATAAAATATAATATATTATACACACACACACGTTCATTTTTGTGAATTGTGAGGACATTCCATAGGCGTAATGGTTTTTATACTGTACAAACCGTATTTTCTATCCCCCTACACCAACCCTACCCCTAAACCTATCCATCCTAGGAAACTCTGCACATTTTTACTTTCTCACAAAAACTCATTCTGTATGATTTATAAGCCTTTTGAAAAGTGGGGACATGGGGTAATGTCCTCATAAGTCACCTCTTCTTGTAATACCTATGTCATACCCATGTCATTATACACATTTGTCCTGATATGTCACAAAAACGTGCGTGTGCGCACACGCACACACACACACACACACACACACACACACACCTGTATATGTGGGTTTTTTTAAAACCAAATTTGGGTCAAAAATAGACAAACCTAAATCTGGGTTGAAACACCCCAGCATATTTTAGAGTGTATGGAGTTGCATTTGCATGATGCACAGACTTGCTGGCTACAGTTGACAGGGAGGCCCTGCACACTTGTGGGTAAACAAAACCCCAGTTACCATAGTGACCCATTCAATTCTAAGGGATAAATGCTGCAGACATATTTTAAGATGTGTGATTCCACATGCATCTCATAACCTGTCACTGGTTTGCTTTATTTCACAAAAATCATTTTATTAATTTAGCTGAGAAAACACCCCAAAAACATCAGTTTTGGCAATTGTTTGCTTCTTTTGAACTGCAGAAAAATCCCCAAACCCAAAGTGTAAACCTTTCATTTAGTTAGAATACTGCATTAGAAGGCAGATCATTTTGTAGACATCAAGGCTGCTCTCTAGGTTCAATATTTACTAGGTTTTTCATTGTTTCATCAAGATCTAACTTCTAACAGAATCAATGGAGAACAGTTTGGGGAACTCCATTTTAAGTGATTGCAGACATTGACAAGAGACGCCTGCTGAGTGTTCATTTGAGGATCAGAGCAGAGGCCAAATCAGATTAAGGAGAAGCATAAGAGTAGTGAGTGGAACCAAGTTCCCCCCTGCCTCAATGTATGTTACTAAATATGATAATATTATTATTAACATGTTAAAGCATTAAAATAATTAAAGACCAGAGAGAGCCCTTAATGTCATAAACAAGCAATTTCATGCACATTCGAGAGTAGATGCGATTTGAGAATGAATGTGATTTTTTTAATTACATGTAAACATTTTGCTGTGAAGATTAAAATGGACTGACCTATAAAAAGACTTGTTCACTCTGAACTGAGCAGCTTTTAGAAGGTCATAACATTTTAGAGAGGCTGGAAAGGTTTGATTCTGCATGAATGTCATACATTTTTTTATTCACTAATAGGAGAGTAATTTCAACATTACATAAACAGTAAAGCTTCCTTTAATTAAATGTTGAAGTCTTTTATCCATGTAATTTGCTGTTGATTTGAAATTGGGGTTTTCCTATTTCTGCCTTCCAGAGTTCTGAAAATAGCCTACACTCTCCTGATGACCTACCAGTAGTTTAAGTTATGTCTGACAAAATACACATGCTATAATTCTTTACATAAATATGCACATGACAAAAAAACAGCATAACGAACCATTAGATGTGCTAGCATGTTGAGCACATGCAATATTATCTGATGGTTTCTTATGCTATTTTTTGCCATGTGCCCATGGGTAACACATTTGGTCAGGATATGCTAGCACCGTCTTCAAAGAAAAAAAAACATGGGTAGCAAATCTTTCAAGGGCTTTTCACACTGCGTTTGACTCAGGGTTATCGTCGTTTAGTGGGGTTAGCACCACTTTTCCCCCGGGGTTATGAGATGCTGCTCCGGAAGGTTAAAGGATTAGTTCACTTTAAAATGAAAATGACCCCAAGCTTTACTCACCCTCAAGACATCCTAGGTGTATATGACTTTCTTCTTTCTGATGAACACAATCAGAGTTATATTAATAAATATCCTGACACATCCGAGCTTTATAATGGCACTGAACGGGACCAGTGAGTATGAGCTCAAAAAAGTGCATTCATCCATCATAAACCTACTCCTTCTGAAGTGAAGCGATGAGCTTGTGTAAGAAAAATATCCATATTTAACAAGTTATAAAGTAAAATATCTAGCTTCCGCCAGACTGCCTTCCGTATTCAGCCGTATTAACACCCAACACTAACACAACTAATATCACACACAAAGCATCCAATGTTAAAACACACAACATTTAAACAAACACTGGACAAACTCGAGCCCATAGACTAACAGTTCACTTCTCAGCTCATGAGCACCAGCGCGTGCAGACCTTCCCTGACATACTGTGAGGCCAGTTTTATCACCTATCATGGGGCTCCTCACTTCCCCTGGCCGTGCCCACACTTGAAGTGGTATCCGCAGGTTTTTTACACCTCTCTGCTGGTGTTTCATGCAAGGCCACCCAAATCTCCTACCAAGGGGCTACTTATTTTCCTTGGCTGTTTCTCCGTCAGTTTACTCCTACTAATATACACTACACACCATCTAATCTACACTATCACCATCTCAGGTTTGACCCAGCAGACCACGTAAACATGTTTGCTACATTGCTATTATTTTGCAATAACCAAGCAACTTTATTTACTGGTAAGATTCACCTCTCTTGTTTCACACAATTAAGTCTTTCTTCTCTCGCCTGTCTTTCTAATTGTGGAAACCTGCTAACTGATGGTCAGCCCTTTATCAGAGGCAAGATATAAATTTCATGTGAAAATATTTATATCACCTTTTAATAATGGTCTTCTTCTTTCACAGCCACCTGTTGTTTACTGAAAAAACAAACAGACTTAGCAAAGAACTGCTCAGTGGGCCACAAGACTTTCTCAGACACATCTGACCTTTGCACTTATTATTTCTCACATTCATGTAGGCCACGAGGTCTTCAAAACACATCTAGCTTTTATAGTTATTCAACTATTCTACAATTTTTTTCTATAGGATAGATAAAATATTTCAAAATATTTCATATCACCATCACTAAGCTTCCGACAACTCTTTCAGTCTTTATTTAAAGGTGCCCTAGAACCCCTTTTCAAAAGATGTAATATAAGTCTAAGGTGTCCCCTGAACGTGTCTGTGAAGTTTCAGCTCAAAATATCCCATAGATTTTTTTTAATTAATCTTTTTAACTGCCTATTTTGAGCCATTATTACATATGCACCGATTAAGTGTGCGGCCCCTTTAAATCTCCCGCTCCCCCGCCCCGCGAGCTCTCTACTGCCTTAAACGGCAAACACAAAGTTCACACAGCTAATATGACCCTCAAAATGGATCTTTACAAAGTGTTCATCATGCATACTTCGATTCCTGTGAGTATATAGCATTTATTTGGATGTTTACATTTGATTCTGAATGAGTTTGAGGCTATGCTCCGTGGCTAATGCTACACTGTTGGAGCGATTTATAAAGAATGAAGTTGTGTTTATGAATTATAGAGACTGCAAGTGTTTAAAAATGAAAATAGCGACAGCTCTCTTGTCTCTGTGAATACAGTAAGAAACGATGGTAACTTTAACCACATTTAACAGTACATTAGCAACATGCTAACGAAACATTTAGAAAGACAATTTACAAATATCACTAAAAATATCATGATATCATGGATAATGTCAGTTATTATTGCTTCATCTGCAATTTTTCGCTATTGTTCTTGCTTGCTTACCTAGTCTGATTATTCAGCTGTGCACAGATCCAGACGTTAATACTGGCTGCCCTTGTCTAATTCCTTGAACATGAGCTGGCATATGCAAATATTGGGGGCGTACATATTAATGATCCCGACTGTTACATAACAGTCAGTGTTATGTTGAGATTCGGCTGTTCTTCGGAGGTCTTTTAAACAAATGAGATTTATATAAGAAGGAGGAAACAATGGAGTTTGAGATTCACTGTATGTCATTTCCATGTACTGAACTCTTGTTATTTAACTATGCCAAGATAAATTAAATTTTTCATTCGATGGCACCTTTAAAAAAATTTTGGGTTACACTTTATTTTGATGGTCCCCTTTAGACATTTACTCGAGAGTCAGCGTACAGTGTGCGTGATGCGAATTTCGTCATCAGAAGAGTATGCGTGTATTAAACGTGCATCACCAGATTTTTGTAACCGCGCATACTTGTACGCACAGGTTGCACAGAGGCGCATTTAATTTTTTTGCAGTAATTCGTTTATCCACAAGGTGGCAACCGTGCCTTGGGGGCGTTGATTCACAAGGTAGTCAAAGACAAACTGCATAAACAGTACAGATTGGAAAGCATGCAAGCTACAGCGATAATGGAGGTCTAAATAGACAAGAGATTGTGCAAAGAGGTTAGAAAGTACCCTCATTTGTACAACTCTAGCATGAAAGAATACAAAGATGTTTACATGGGTTGTAGCTAACTAGGGCTGGGCGATGTAGGTGTAACCCAGGTTACTAAGAGCCTTTTTAATGAAAAACAGAAAAGGGAATAAAAACTATAACACTCATGAATATGTAAATCAGTAATTTTATTAAAAATAATTGAAATAGAAAATAGGAAAATGCATAAATTCAAAAAGAAATAAACTAATTTGAAAAATATTCAAATAAAACAAATTTGAGATTGGTCCAATTAGGAGAGCGAAGAGTTAGCCCCGCCCTATGATCGGAGCTGTGCGAGAGAGAAGACGAAGCGAGAACGCGCGAATGTGAAAGAGAGAATCAGCAGTTACGACACGGTCCTGAAAAAGAAGAAGAAAAACAGAATTAGAACACATAAATCAGCACTTTTGTTAAGAAAAATAACAGATTTTGAGAGAAGAAACGTGAATTGAACATCGTCAATCGTTTATCACGGTTGATGCTGGTGTAAACTGTTAAAGGAGAGAGAAACTTCCAGAGGTTGGAGTTTTGCCCGTCTGAAAACTTCATAACTAGAAAATTCGAATTCTCTTGGTGAGTAAAGTGATTAAATCCTCAATTACAGAGGTAGTTTTGTATGAATGTTCTGTAAATGGTGTTTAACCATCAAATGCGGTTGTATTATGTACTGTAGTACATATGTAAGATGTATAAAAGCTAATCCTCTGTTAAAAACAGGAGGAATATCGAGTGAATGTGTTAAATAACTAATGTTCAGGCTTAAAAGTTACTTTAAGCAGTTTACAAGTGTTATTTTAATGTTTTTTTGTCGTGTATTCAAGCTATGAAAAAATGGCTGATCGTGACGCACATGCGATACGGGCAGATGAGGCCTAAGCGCGTCATTTGAAAAAATGCTCTTTGCATGTTCATGCAAATTACAATGTGTTAATGTTAAATGAACATGGAGTTAAATATGTTGAAATGTTGTTTATTCGCAGATTAACTGCTGTAATGATGTATATCTTGAACGGAATGTCTAATTGTATTTTTGGCCTTGTCTTTTTTTCCTTTCCCATCTCTGTCTGTCTTTTGCCTATCTTCTGCTTTCCATCATCTCTTGAGTCGGGTGCAGCATATTTTCTGGAATCGGACGATCGTCGAAGAAGACTTTGAACTTGAACTGTCCCTGCATTGCACTAGAAAGAGCCTGCGAGCAGGAACTGGCGAGCCATGCCCATATAAGGATCGAGCTACGTGAATCAAGAAAGTGGTAGGATTGTGCACACGCTTTTCCTTCGGTTTTCCTGACTGAACTGTGTTGCTCAGAACTAAATTGCGGAAGACGGATCTCGTGTAAGCAGCACTGAACTGAGTTAAAGTTTGGTGAAACCCTAATCCACATTGGGACTCTTATTGTGAGCATTAAGGTTTATCTATTGTAATTTCTTTCTTTTTTTTTTTTCTTCTCTGATTTTCTACTCTCATATTCCACTGTCAAATTATTTGGTTTTATTTTATTTTATTTTTGTTGTTGTTTTTCTGAAGAACAAGAGTGAAAAAAAAAAAGTATTTCAAAGTGTCATTTGGAAGAATTGTATTCATAGTCAAATTCAGAGTTATTATATATATTAAATAAGCCAATTAAAAACAAATTGAATAAATAGGTAAACATAAATTTTATATTCTATATATCTATATTCCATATTAGCAGAATAAGAGTCGGTTAGCTTTATTAGATTGAACTTAAATAGGTTAAAAGAGATTTATTAATGAAATATAAACAATTAATAAAATAGAAAAATAGAAAATGTAACTATATAAGGGTTATAAGAAGAACACATTTACTTATTTTATTCTTTTCATTTATTTCATTCTCCATTACCCCTTTTTGGTCACTATATCCATTTGTTTTGTTTTGTTTTGTTTTTTTGTCTGTTTATTGGTTTTGATGTATTGAATCTCTGACATTATTATTATTATTTATTGATTTTCCCCTTTTATTATTGCATTATTGACATATCCTTTAATACATCTTACCTGTTTTTGATGCAGCCAGTGTTGTCATCATTTCTTTCTACCCTTGTTGCTAACACCGTCTCTTGAGCGAGTCTGATCTTCTGGTCGCTGGTCCAAATTTAGAACTGGTGTATTCCTTTTCCGCTCATTTCCGTTATTTACTGTTTAGAGGGAGGGTTGCACTTGCGCCGTGACGCGCACGTTACAGAAAGTTGGCGAGCCAGCCAGGAGACTGTTGCTTAGCAACAAGGACAGCAGTAGGAAAGCCAGAAAACAAGAACATTTTTTTTTCCGAGAAAAAAAACAGAGTGTTGAGCTTACTTCGCGATAATGGAAATCATAGAGAAAGAAAACGTGAATGTGGAAAATGCTCTCATAGTCAAAGGCCTCACGTTAACCGAGACAGATAGCGAGCTAGAGACATTCTTGCAAAAGTATGGCTCAATTAGACGTAATCTGATAATTGATGACCAAACTTCTGAGTTCCATCACCATGGTATTGTGGAATATGCTCACAGCACTTCCATGTTGAACTTAACACCCTTGTTACCCTTAACCCTGGGAAGTCTCTCAAACCCGAGTGTTACATTCCAAGTACGAGCTCTGGCTAGCGTCTGTAAGCAGACAGCTAGTGGTACGGTCACTGAAGAGTATCTTGAAACGTTGAAGGCCCTTGCTAGAGGAAGTGGGAAGTCTTTCTTAGATGTGCTTAAGGGGGAGTTGGAAAAGCTTCAGGAAGCCCACTCCGCTAACCGTTCTCCATTAAGAGCACAAAATGCGAGCTTTAATGATTCTGAGAGTGTGGAAGCAATCGTTCCAGAACCTGTGTGTTGTTCCCCGATGCCCTTGTCTAGCTCTGCTGAAATGCGAACCCCAGAATCAAGAGACCCAACCAAGAGACGGGAGGCCTCTATGACCTTCCCAAATACAGAAAACGTTGTTGATGGTGTTACTGTGACTACTAACCCTACCTTTCCTGCGAGCATTGCTGACCCACCGGGTATTCAAAGAATGGTAGTAGAGCACATAGTGAAGACTGCTGATGCCACAATGGCACAGCAGGCCTCAGTTCGACTTAGAGTTTTCTCAGGGAGGAGCCCGCGCCCTCCAAATGAACCTGATTTTGATACTTGGCGAGCAAGTGTAGATCTCCTGTTAAGTGACCCGTCAGTTTCAGACTTGCATAGAGCGCGGAGGATCTTAGACAGCTTGTTGCCTCCAGCTGCAGACGTAGTGAAACATGTGCGAACTCCAGCTTTGCCGGCGGTATATCTTGAGTTGCTGGAGTCAGTCTATGGTTCTGTAGAGGATGGTGATGAACTTTTAGCCAAGTTCATGGGCACCTTACAGAATCAGGGAGAAAAGTCGTCAGATTTTTTGCATCGGTTGCAAGTTATTTTGAGTACAACGATTAGGAGGGGAGGCATTGCGGAGAGAGATCACGATCGTTGCCTCTTGAAACAGTTCATGAGAGGGTGTTGGGATGATGGTCTCATAGCCAGCCTTCAGTTAGGAAGGAGGGAGGCTCGCCCACCCACCTTTGCTGAGTTAGTTGTATTAATCCGAACAGAGGAGGGTAAGCATGCTTCCAAGGAAGAGCGGATGAAAAAGTACCTTGGGTTGTCAAAAGCTCCTAATACCTACCCGAGACCACGAGCTGCCCCTCACCAAGTATCAGCTTATTCTCATGAGACATCAAATTCTGACACTTCTGAAACAGATCTCATAAAGAAACAACTTGCAGAGGTCCAGGCCCAAGTTGCTGATTTAGATCAAACCACAGGCCATAAGCGACCGAGTGCGTCCTCTGAGAAGGTGGAGTTGCGCACTTTGAGGAAAGTAGTGGAAGATTTGCGTACTCAAGTAACCACTCTGAAGGCATCCATGGCCCACAAAGTAAGGCGCGAAAATTCAGATGACTTAGAAATCGCTAAGCTGCGACAACAAGTTGCTGAACTGCAGGCTCAGAGTGTTGCTCAAAAGAGTTATAGAGACTATTCCCGTGAAGCTGCAAGTCCCCGAGTTTTCCAGCCTCAGAATTTGTTAGAGACAGACATTGGTAGAAGTGCTAGAAGGGCCCAACCAATGACCAATCGGCCTCGTCCTGGATATTGTTTCAGATGCGGAGAAGACGGGCATTTGGCCGTTGCTTGTGATAACGCTGCGAACCCCGCAAAGGTTGAGGAAAAGAGGCGTAAGTTGAGGGAGCAACAGGCTCACTGGGACTCGCTGCGTGGTCATTCCCCTTTGCCTTTAAACTAAGGGAAGTCTCTGTAGCGGGGCATACAGAGACGAGGTGTAAAAATATCCGCCCTAAATGTTACAGGCAAGAGCCTGTCACGAGCAGTCATCATAAAGCACCACTAAAAAGCCTGCCGAAGGGGTTAGTAGGGGTTAAGTGTACTGCGCAGATCATTATTGATGGAAAGGAAGTAGATTGTCTCCTAGACACAGGGTCTCAGGTCACTACAGTTCCCCAGTCATTCTACGAGGCACATTTGTCTGATCACCCGCTGAAGTCATTAGAAAATTTGTTGGAAGTGGAGGGAGCCAATGGGCAAGCTGTGCCATACTTAGGGTACACTGAACTGACTTTAAAGTTTCCTAGAGAGTTCATGGGCGTTGAAGTTGAGGTCCCCACGTTAGCTTTAATAGTTCCTGATCTAAAGAGTCTGTCGCAAGTTCTTGTCGGAACCAACTCCCTGGACGTGCTTTACAGCCATTGCATTAAGGAAAGTGAGAGTAGCCTTCATTCGAGTCTCCACGGATATCAGGCGGTGCTTAAAGTCCTTGAGGCAAGGTGGAGGCAAACTAGCAGTGAAGCATTAGGACAAGTGAGGCTGGTAGGGAATCTTCATGAAGTCGTTCCTGCCGGGAGCACTGTAGTTCTGAATGGATACGTTCAGCTTCGGGAACCCTGTATGGAGAAATGGGTAATTCTTGAGCCCCCATCAGCTCCATTTCCAAGCGGCCTCCTGGTTGCGAACTGTGTGCACACATTGCCTTCTAAACGCTCCTCTCAGCTGTCCGTTCTGCTTAAGAATAGTACTCAGACAGACTTAACTATACCCCCTAAAGCAGTATTGGCTGAGATCCATGCTGTACAGAGAGTCGTAGAGAAACCGGCCCAGAATTCAAGCAAGGTTGAGTCACCAGCACCTACCCACGCCAATCTTACCTTTGATTTCGGAGACTCTCCCTTGTCTTCAGACTGGAGGGAGCGGATAACAAACCTGTTAAATTCCATGCCTGAGGTCTTTTCTTTACATGATCTTGATTATGGCTGTACAGGTCAAGTAAAACATCAAATCAGACTATCTGATGAGACACCCTTCAAGCACAGGGCACGTCCGATTCACCCACAGGACATTGATGCTGTTTGAAAGCATCTTCAGGAACTAATGACTGCTGGAGTTATTCGTGAGTTGCAGTCCCCCTTTTCTTCGCCCATAGTTGTAGTCCGAAAGAAAGATGGCTCGGTACGGCTCTGCATCGACTTTCGGAAGTTGAATTCCCAGACGATCAAAGACGCATACGCTCTGCCCAATCTGGAAGAAGTCTTTTCTGTACTTACAGGCTCAAAGTGGTTCTCTGTGCTTGATTTAAAGTCTGGGTTTTACCAGATTGAGATGGATGAGGCTGATAAGTGCAAGACTGCTTTCGTATGCCCTCTTGGATTCTGGGAATTCAATAGAATGCCCCAAGGAATCACGAATGCGCCGAGTACGTTCCAAAGATTAATGGAGCGGTGCATGGGTGATCTTCACAGGAAACAGGTACTAGTCTTTATTGACGACCTGATAATCTTTTCAGAGACCTTGGAAGAACACGAGTCACGGTTAGTACAGGTCCTCAACCGGCTTAAAGAATACGGGTTGAAGTTGTCGCCTGAAAAATGTCGTTTCTTTCAGACATCAGTCAAGTATTTAGGGCATGTAGTCTCGAGGGATGGGGTAAAGACTGACCCGGCTAAGATTGAAGCTCTTAAGACTTGGCCAAGGCCCACAAATTTGAAAGAACTGAGAGCGTTCTTAGGATTTGCAGGGTACTACAGAAGGTTTGTGTGTGACTACTCGAAGATAGTCAAACCTCTCACTGGACTCACTGAAGGGTACCCTCCGCTTCGTAGGGGCCACAGTGGGAAACGAGAGGGGGGTGAGTACTTCAACACCAAAGAGCAGTTTGGTGATCGGTGGACCACTGCATGTCAGAATGCCTTTGATGTTATCATTTCTAAGCTGTCCTCCGCTCCTGTCCTGGGTTTTGCAGACCCCAAGCTCCCGTATATGCTTCACACCGATGCCAGTACTACTGGGCTTGGTGCGGCATTGTACCAGGAGCAGGACGGGCAGATGCGGGTAATAGCATTCGCCAGTAGGGGACTGACAAAGAGTGAAGCGAAATATCCTGCACATAAGCTTGAATTTTTGGCCTTAAAGTGGGCTGTCACAGCCAAGTTCAGCGACTATTTGTATGGTGCAGATTTCACTGTGGTAACCGACAGTAATCCCCTGACGTATGTTTTGACTTCTGCAAAGCTTGACGCTACCAGTTACCGTTGGTTGTCTAGTTTGTCGACATATACTTTTAAGCTCCAATACAGGGCTGGGAGTCAAAACCAGGACGCAGACGGGCTTTCCCGGCGTCCGCATGGTGAGCCTCTGGATGATCTCGTCTCTCAGAAAGAAAGAGAAAGGATCAAGCAGTTTACACTCCACCACCTGGCAGCGCCTGAAACCGGGTCTGAGGTTCTCATGGCGGATGTGGTGAATGCCATTTGTGAGAGGCATCAGGTGATTGGTTTGCCTGAAAGCCCTGACTTGGCACACTCTCCAGTTACATTGGTCGAGTCCCTCACTCATAGCGTTGATGCTTTGCCGAATGAATTTCAACACGAGGTTGAGCATGGTCTTCCTGATCTCTCTAACATCTCAGAGGCCACATTAGCAGAATGGCAAAGGGAAGATCCAGAGCTTGAGGTAGTATTTGAGTGGATGAAGAATGGGACCAGACCAGGTACTCTAAGGGGTCAACCACCTGATATGGTATTGTGGTTGAGGGAGTGGAGTAAACTTGAACTGAGAAATGGGGTGCTGTATAGGAGGAAACAGGAACAGGGGGCTCTTCATTATCAGTTAGTGCTACCAGCTAGGCTAAGGGAGGTAGTGTTGCGCAGCCTCCATGATGACATGGGGCACTTGGGTATTGAGAGGACCCTGGACTTAGTGAGGTCCAGGTTCTTCTGGCCTAAAATGTCCCAAACAGTTGAAAGAAAGATCAAAACCTGTGAGCGTTGTGTGCGCCGAAAAACTCCTCCAGATAGAGCCGCTCCTCTGGTCAATATTCAAACCAGTAGGCCTTTAGAGTTGGTCTGCATGGACTTTTTATCGTTAGAGCCAGATCACAGCAATACCAAGAACATATTGGTTATCACCGACCATTTCACGAAGTACGCCGTGGCGATACCGACCCAGAACCAAACAGCTCGTACAGTTGCAAAATGCCTTTGGGAAAATTTCTTGGTACATTATGGGTTTCCTGAGAAACTACATAGTGACCAAGGGCCCGATTTCGAATCTCACACAATCAAGGAATTGTGTCATGTTGCGGGTATCCATAAGATTCGTACCACACCCTATCACCCCAGAGGTAACCCGGTAGAACGTTTTAACCGGACTCTTCTCCAAATGCTGGGGACTTTGGAGAATGAGAAAAAGTCTAAGTGGAAGGAGTTTGTAAAGCCCCTAGTGCACGCATACAATTGTACGCGCAATGATACAACTGGGCATGCTCCTTATGAGCTCATGTTTGGGCGGCTGCCTCGCTTGCCAGTGGATTTGGCTTTCGGCTTGCCAATAGAATCTCCTGCAAAATCCCACTCTCAGTACGTGAAAGATTTGAAAGACCGGTTGAGAGAGAGCTATGAGATAGCTAAGAAGAATGCTGCTAAACTAGCAGAGCGTAACAAAAGAAGGTTTGATGAGCGCGTAGTTGCTTCTACTTTGGAGGAGGGTGACAGAGTTCTTGTGCGCAATGTTAGGTTGCGAGGGAAGCATAAGCTTGCTGACAAATGGGAGCAAGGTGTCCAAGTAGTAGTCAAGAGAGCAGGCGACTTACCAGTGTACACTGTCCGGCCAGTTGGACAGAGTGGCCCTCTCAGGACGTTACATCGTGATCTGTTGTTGCCCTGTGGATTTTTGCAGCCAGATCAATGTGAGCGGCAGCCTAAGCAAAGAGTTTGCAGGCCTAGGACTAGAGCTTGTGCAAATAATGAGTTACAAGAGCTAGAGTCTGTGTGTGAGGATTCTGGGTCGGAGGATGATCAGTTTCTTAGTCCTTTGTTTAGGGATAGGCTGAACTTTGAAACTCGAGTTTTAGTGAATCCTGAGCCCTTACCCTGCCCAAGACCCCAGAACGTCAAAATTGACCTACCTGTTGGTGAACCTGTTGGAGAGAGTGTACCTACCTGTAGGTTATCAGGGGAGATCTTAGAAGAACCTGTAAAGGAAGCCATACCTGATTGCGGACCTGTAGAGGAAAGCTTACCTGAATTAGGAGAAGTAGGACCGTCTTCTGATGAGCTAGAGTTAGGTCCCATCAATACAGGATTAGATCTCTGTTCCAAGTCGGTAGATGAGTTGCCTGCCCAGGAGACTGAAACGGAAGCAGAATGTGAGGGTGAGAATAGGAGTAGAGAGAGTCCAGTTCCAAGTGAAACTATGGATGCTGTAGGTGACCAGAGTGAACAAGGAAATGACACCGAGTTTGAGCACGGAGTGATTCCCAGGCGTTCACAAAGAGAAAGACAGCCTGCAAAAAGACTTGAGTATCCCCAATTGGGAAATCCGCTTACCGTGGTGATTCAATCTCTGTTGCAAGGTCTGAGTGCCGCATTCAGCACTTCTTTAGAGGCGAATGTTGCTTCTGCTGATACTGTACCTGTGGTTGTAACTCAACCCCAAAAATATGCAGATGCAGCGGGACGTGCATGAATTCAGGAGGGGAGGGTGTAACCCAGGTTACTAAGAGCCTTTTTAATGAAAAACAGAAAAGGGAATAAAAACTATAACACTCATGAATATGTAAATCAGTAATTTATTTTAATAACATTTGTGAAATAGAAAATAGGAAAATGCATAAATTCAAAAAGAAATAAACTAATTTGAAAAATATTCAAATAAAACAAATTTGAGATTGGTCCAATTAGGAGAGCGAAGAGTTAGCCCCGCCCTATGATCGGAGCTGTGCGAGAGAGAAGACGAAGCGAGAACGCGCGAATGTGAAAGAGAGAATCAGCAGTTACGACACGGTCCTGAAAAAGAAGAAGAAAAACAGAATTAGAACACATAAATCAGCACTTTTGTTAAGAAAAATAACAGATTTTGAGAGAAGAAACGTGAATTGAACATCGTCAATCGTTTATCACGGTTGATGCTGGTGTAAACTGTTAAAGGAGAGAGAAACTTCCAGAGGTTGGAGTTTTGCCTGTCTGAAAACTTCATAACTAGAAAATTCGAATTCTCTTGGTGAGTAAAGTGATTAAATCCTCAATTACAGAGGTAGTTTTGTATGAATGTTCTGTAAATGGTGTTTAACCATCAAATGCGGTTGTATTATGTACTGTAGTACATATGTAAGATGTATAAAAGCTAATCCTCTGTTAAAAACAGGAGGAATATCGAGTGAATGTGTTAAATAACTAATGTTCAGGCTTAAAAGTTACTTTAAGCAGTTTACAAGTGTTATTTTAATGTTTTTTTGTCGTGTATTCAAGCTATGAAAAAATGGCTGATCGTGACGCACATGCGATACGGGCAGATGAGGCCTAAGCGCGTCATTTGAAAAAATGCTCTTTGCATGTTTATGCAAATTACAATGTGTTAATGTTAAATGAACATGGAGTTAAATATGTTGAAATGTTGTTTATTCGCAGATTAACTGCTGTAATGATGTATATCTTGAACGGAATGTCTAATTGTATTTTTGGCCTTGTCTTTTGCAAGGTTGGGTTTTTTTTGTTTTTGTTTTTTTTCCTTTCCCATCTCTGTCTGTCTTTTGCCTATCTTCTGCTTTCCATCATCTCTTGAGTCGGGTGCAGCATATTTTCTGGAATCGGACGATCGTCGAAGAAGACTTTGAACTTGAACTGTCCCTGCATTGCACTAGAAAGAGCCTGCGAGCAGGAACTGGCGAGCCATGCCCATATAAGGATCGAGCTACGTGAATCAAGAAAGTGGTAGGATTGTGCACACGCTTTTCCTTCGGTTTTCCTGACTGAACTGTGTTGCTCAGAACTAAATTGCGGAAGACGGATCTCGTGTAAGCAGCACTGAACTGAGTTAAAGTTTGGTGAAACCCTAATCCACATTGGGACTCTTATTGTGAGCATTAAGGTTTATCTATTGTAATTTCTTTCTTTTTTTTTTTCTTCTCTGATTTTCTACTCTCATATTCCACTGTCAAATTATTTGGTTTTATTTTATTTTATTTTTGTTGTTGTTTTTCTGAAGAACAAGAGTGAAAAAAAAAAAAAAGTATTTCAAAGTGTCATTTGGAAGAATTGTATTCATAGTCAAATTCAGAGTTATTATATATATTAAATAAGCCAATTAAAAACAAATTGAATAAATAGGTAAACATAAATTTTATATTCTATATATCTATATTCCATATTAGCAGAATAAGAGTCGGTTAGCTTTATTAGATTGAACTTAAATAGGTTAAAATAGATTTATTAATGAAATATAAACAATTAATAAAATAGAAAAATAGAAAATGTAACTATATAAGGGTTATAAGAAGAACACATTTACTTATTTTATTCTTTTCATTTATTTCATTCTCCATTACCCCTTTTTGGTCACTATATCCATTTGTTTTGTTTTGTTTTGTTTTTTTGTCTGTTTATTGGTTTTGATGTATTGAATCTCTGACATTATTATTATTATTTATTGATTTTCCCCTTTTATTATTGCATTATTGACATATCCTTTAATACATCTTACCTGTTTTTGATGCAGCCAGTGTTGTCATCATTTCTTTCTACCCTTGTTGCTAACACCGTCTCTTGAGCGAGTCTGATCTTCTGGTCGCTGGTCCAAATTTAGAACTGGTGTATTCCTTTTCCGCTCATTTCCGTTATTTACTGTTTAGAGGGAGGGTTGCACTTGCGCCGTGACGCGCACGTTACATATCGAATGCTTTGGTCACGCGCATTTCTTCAGTAAAGCCGGTTCCCTGATTGCCGCTAAATCGCCATCACCTGCTTTCAAATGAAGCGGCATTTAATAGACAGAGCCGTAGTTCACTGATAAGACACGCAATATCGCGTTCATTATCGATATGTATCGCCGTCGATGTATCGCCGCAACTGACTTTTACAAGACAAGTAAAAGCTTTTAAAAAATACACAAGAGGGTATTACTGATGTATTTTATATCATTGAGTAAAATGTGAAAATACCTTGAACTTTTGTTCACCGAAGATAGTCAGCTAATTAGCAAACCTCAGCATTGGAGCAACAAGGAGCAACAGAACAACTATCTTTGCAACTCCGAACAAAACACATTTTTTTTCTCATTTCTTAGCATTATTCTCAGTCTGTTCGTAGAATATATTCTTGGATGCAGAGTCTCTATGTGTGGCTTGCTTGTGGGGAATTCTGGATCAAGCCAATGTATTACTTTATCTGCGACAGTGAACCACTTTTCCAGCCTTCCTTCATGGCATCAACAACTCGAGGTCTAAATGAACCGTTTCCGTGAATGAAGGAGTGTGTAATACCCGGACTCCGGATAGGCGTCTAATTTTCTCCTTCTTGAGTGATAATTGGGAACAAACTTTGATGTTCTCATTAGTGGACTTAGAGGTAGGATATTGTGAAGCAGTTCAGTGTAAATTTCCAAATATCCTTCTTTTGCTTTAATGATGAAAAGAGCAAGATCGAACAAAACCCGATGATCCATGTTGTCCAGTGTGACTTGAGAATGATCAAATTGTACTTGCGCTTCATTGGAGCAAAAATACATCTTATCTTTAGTTCAAATATTATGCGACTCAGTTTTACACCATTTCTTTGTTTTGGTTTAAATGGAAATAATCCAGATTTTTTTTATCTGATCCCAGACAGCAATTTACCATCTCTCACTGTACTGTGTGTATATGAAAGTGCGATTTGATCAAAATAATTCTCTTAAAGGGATAGTTCACCCAAAAATGAAAATTTGATGTTTATCTGCTTACCCCCAGGGCATCCAAGATGTAGATGACTTTTTTTCTTCAGTCGAACGCAAATTATGATTTTTAACTGCAACCGCTGCCCTCTGTCAGTCAAATAATAGCAGTGATTGGGAACTTGAACAATAAGAGTCGAAAAAACTTCCATAGACAAATCCAAATTAAACCCTGCGGCTCGTGGCGGCACATTGATGTCCTAAGACACGAAACGATCGGTTTGTGCAAGAAACCGAACAGTATTTATATCATTTTTTACCTCTAATACACCACTATGTCCAACTTCGTACAGCTTCCGGCTAGTGAGGACTGATCGCGCTCTGACAACGGAAGTGATGTCTCGCGCTCATTGAAGTATATGGGCGAGACATCACTTCCGTCTTCAGAACGCGTTTTTTGACCTCACTAACAGGAAGCTGAACGAAGTTGGACATAGTGGTGTATTAGAGGTAAAAATTACATAAATACTGTTCGGTTTCTCGCACAAACCGATCGTTTCGTGTCTTAGGACATTAATGTGTCGTCACGAGCCGCAGGGTTTAATTTTGATTTGTCTAAGCAAGTTTTATTTACTGTTATAGTTGAAGTTCCCATCTACTGCTATTATTTGACTGACAGACGGCAGCGATTGCAGTTAAAAATCATAATTTGTGTTCGACTGAAGAAAAAAAGTCACCTACATCTTGGATGCACTGGGGGTAAGCAGATAAACATCAAATTTTCATTTTTGGGTGAACTATCCCTTTAATATGCATTTTAATTTAGAACATCACATTTAACAAACTACCACTGAACCATATCTGACATTATAGAAGCAAAAACACAATCTCCAAGTAATCATGCAAACATTTTTGTTTTAATTTAATATTTGTGCAAATGCAAACCAACTTTGGCAGAATAAAAACACAAATAATCTGGCAGAAGAATTTGTATATGTGTATTTTTTTTTTTAGTTTAGAAAAAGGAGCAATTCTCTTTATCAATCTGGCGGCACTTCAGGAGTTTGAGGAAAGTCTCTATCTTGTGTGCATCTTTCCTGAAGCAGTAGAGCACACTGTAGTCTCTTCTCAAAGTCTCAAGCCAATTGGAAGAGACGATGCGATCGGATGTCTCTTCAGGAACCTCCAACAGCAAACCACCGTCGCCCAGGATCTGACAGAGAGACAGACTGAGTTCAGTTTCCAAATGAAAAAAAGTATTTTCAAAACTTCATATTTACCTGTCTAACGAGAACCACTACCCCCTGCTCCAGGCTCATTAGTTTGCTAGACATCCATCTGCTCCTGTCCAGCAGGGCACTTGAGACGTTCTCATAACTCTCAAGAGACGTCTGCAAATCTGCCAGCGGATTAATCCAGAACTGGATCAGAATCAGGACTGAGTGAAGGATCCATTTGTCCTGGAAGGAAAATTTGTTTATCTTAGCAGAATGTTACTCTGTTACAGTGAATTTCATCAGATGCCATTAGAGGAACTCACAGAAATCTGTTGGATTTCACTTTTAGACATAGACACTGTTTTTGGAGCACACATGGTCCCGCTGGGAACATGCAGATTCACACCTCCGAATGAAACGAGCATCTCCTCCTGAAAATAGGAATCATTCGGTAAAGCGTTCTGCTGGTTGACTGTTTAAGTATTCTCATAAGGAATTTAGTGGGATTGAAGCCATTGCAAACTCCAAGAAGATGCTTTTATAAGCTTAGCTTTAGGTTCATCTCTCTGTTACTCACAAACAGCAACTTGGACTCCTCTGAGACGCGGTAAATGAGCTCTGCATGTTGAACGGCTCGTTCCAGAAGCTTCTCCAGTGAGATGGTACAGGAAGTCCCTCCAGTCTCTTGGTCTGGACAGTCCACAGCAGATGCGATCACAGCCTGCAGTGAGCAGAGCACAAACGCCACACAAACCTGGAGAACTTCAGGAGACAGAAGGAGAGAGATTCGTCAGCAGATACATTCATTAATGTTCACATTGGTTTTATAGCCTGAACCTTTATTAGAAAAGCAACTACATATTATTTGTGAGTGAGACTATATAGTATGCATATATAGACTACTCCTTTATTTATAGCAAGATATATTTCAGTTAGCCATCAAGAAATAATTTTCTTAAAAAAATAAAAACCCTGTACCTGTAGTTTTCTTCATTATTGTGGAACAAAAGAAAATTCTTGTTGGACTCTGGTTGTGCTTCTGCCACATTTATCTACGGTTTATATACTCTGCCGGCTTAATGAATTAACCAAATGAGAACAGAACTTGAACGTAGGTGATGGTAAATTGATATTTGTGACCACATGTGTCACTTTGTTTTTATGCATCATCTCTGACTAAATAAGACATATGTCAGATGGAGAATTCAGCTGTTTCTGAGTGTTTCCTTTACAGATTTTTTGGCTGAATGTTTCATTTATATTACATCCTGCCATATTTCATTTGAAACAACTCATCAAGTATTACACATTTTATCATTTTTATTTTTTATATGAGTAGAATGTGAGCAATAAGAAAGGAACGTATTATTATTCCTCACTTTCTACAGTGGCAGTTAGAATATGAAATGAAGGGTATAAGCAACTCTTTGTTAGAATAACTGTTACTTTGTGTATAACTGAGATAGGATAGAAAGGATAATTTCAACATTGGTGGACAAAACAATTCAAACTAAATAACTGATCAAAATAACTTCCCCTTCCGCTTACAGCAACATCTCTTCTCGGATGACGTGTTTACTGACGTGAGGGCGGGACAACCTGTCACTCACCTGACATCACAGCAATAGCAAACCACTACTATCCAATCAAATCCTGATGGCCAAAATCAAGTCCTGCCCTATATTTTGTCTTGTTTGAAAAGCTGTTTCACTCAGATATATGTCACAATAGGGAAGAAAAGAGTAGTGTAGTGCAACTTTAGTTTAATCCCGACTTTAAAAATGTGCACGTTGTAGTTAGTGGTTAAAGGCAAAGGATTATAAATATGGAGAGAAAGCCGTGATGTCAATATTTCAAAAATAATGCTAAATGACACATCATGCGGCGGACTTTTACTGACAAATATGCAAATTTCTCCGATCAGGGGCCTGTTCTTCATACGTGGATTACTCAGTTCATTTACTGTTGATGATTTCACATGATCCAGGATTGTTATGTACTCCGAAGCTCATCCTGGAGTTGTTGTCATAGCAACAGGCCTGTAAGCTCAAACCTGTCCAGGCTAAAAAGATTAGATTGCATCTTTTGAAGTGGAAGTGATACTTAAAGTCTGTTCAAGCCACTGCTACTTTCTTACAAGAGTACTGAACCAGTGACAACAATACTTTTAAATAACAATAATAATTATTAAAAAAATGAATTTGAAAATAATATTATAATGTTGTGTAGTCCATCATAATATAGACAGAAGTTTTACTCACTGAGAGATTTATTCTTGAGGGAATAATTATTTAATAATTTTATTGAAGTCTTACACACACAATGTTGCATTAATTTGACCGGTGACAGCTAATATGAGAGGGGCCTGATGCAGTGCAGGAGATGCAGATAACTGTCTGAAAAACTGTCTGCTGTGCCATTAGAATTTTTTTTGACCCATTAGAAACTTTAATTAATGCTGTCATGTAACAAATCTGCTTTATAGCTGACCAAAATTTGATGCACCTCTTGATGGAAATATGTGATGTGCTTCAATTTTTGGTCAAGATCTTGTATTAACAATGCAAGAGTTGAGCACTCTGTAAAGTCTCCTCCAGCACATCCCAAAGATTTTCAATGAATTTAAGGTCTGGACTCAGAGGTGCAAATTCCTGTATGAAAATGATTCTTAATGCTCTCTTCAAACCATTCTTTCACAGTTTGTGCCAGGTGAATCTTGACGTTTTCATCCTGGAATATGGCCATGATGTGTCTTCCTTCATGGTTTTAAGAAATAAAAAGCTACACACTATGGAGGACCAGGGGTGCCACTTAAAAATAAAAAGAAGAATCAATTAATTAATTTAATAATTCAAACATAAAAATGTATATAAATGAATCACTTTTTATATGGGCAAATTAATAGACATATTTAAAGTTGTTTATTTAATTCCTGTTTTTAAATGTAGTTTAATAAAACAATAAAACAATAAAGTTTAAAAATCTTTTTTGAATGTATAAATAAATAGACAAATTTGAAATGGGATATTTAATTCGTTTTTTAAAACGTAGATCAATAAAACAATAAAAAGTTCATTAGTAAATCATTTTAAATGCGCATTTAAATCGCTTTTTTAAAAAGAATTTGGCAAATGCTTTTCTTTCTCTATTTACCAATTGCTTTTCTTTGTCGGTTTGCCAAATGCTTTTCTTTATCCATTTGTCAATCGAGTGGTAAAATGCCATTGGACAGTACACACGTGGGAGCAACCAATCAACTTTCGCCTCAATTTGAAGAGCCAATCCTCTCTCACTTGTAACACTCACTGTCATTGGACAGTTAGTACGGTGACCGGGAGGGGACATGTTCGGTTCATTTAGTTTTGTCGTGGCCACAAGATATTAATTCGTGGGAATGTGATAATAAGTTGTGGCCACAAGATCATTTTGTCGAGGTAACGAGATCCTTATGTCGTGGCCTCGAGATCATATGTTGAGGGAACGACATAATTTCTCATGGCCACGAGTTGTGTAAACAACCTGCGCTACCATAGCACATAGCAACCTGGAATTATCACAAATGGACAATACCATAATAATATTTCTAATTAAGAATGAAAAATAAGGGTGATATATATATATATATATATATATATATATATATATATATATATATATATATATATATATATATATATATATATATATAGGCCTATATATAAATAATATTCCCGTAAATGATCTCCTTGTAAAATTCCCGTGCGCCTACAGAAATAAAATAAAATCATAAATAAAGCTTTCATAGGTTATATACAAATAATAAACAAAATATTCTAAAATAGTAACACATTTTTAAAACTTAAACTCTGAATTAATTCGAATGCTGTCACAGGCACGAGGGGCTACAAGAGAAAACAGACCGGTGGGGATAAAAAAAAAATATCCCCCCTGGGTGATGCTACTCCACAAACCACCAAGAGCATATAAAATACCAAAAATAAAAATCTTTTTTTAAAACATCGCAAAATAAAACGCTGCGTTTATATAGAACTGTCTCTTTACCACCACAACAAATGGGACACTTTTCAGACGCGCATTCCGACAAGTCAAACAAGCGCGGAAAAGGTGCCGGTGACAACGAGTGAGCTTCAGCTGAACAACAGTGAACTGCGGTCGGATGATGTTAGTAAGAAAAATAAACACTCAGAAAAATATATTATACTGTGCTCGTGGCGCGCACTCAAGAATTGCATGAGCAAATGCGCCGGCGCGCGCTGCATAATTACTTTATTATAGCATAAATAAAGCGCAAAAGAAACTATGAGCAATGGCTTTCGGTGTTCTGTTGTAAGTTAAGTCATGAAATTACCACACATGCGATTAAAGCTGCCTCAAAACTGTGCATGCATGTATTTGTTGACATGGTTTTAAAGCTATTGTTATCCAATTTGTTGGCCTTTAAAAGTCTTAAAAATGCACATATGTACACCAGGGAAATCTAAATTTTCTCGGGGGAGCATGCCCCTGTACCCCCCTAGTAAACTACATTTTCTGACCTCGGTAAATTATGAAACTCTGTGTACAGCACAGCTTATATTCTATCTAATGAAATCTGAGGTAAACGTGTATAAATAAATGGGACCAAACGCGATTGAATGTAAAGGGTTGTGTCTCGTTATTCTATTAATAACTACCGATTGATTTTGCATTTCTATCATAGCTATATAAATATCTAAGCTATATCTAATACTTCAAATCTCAAAGTTAAATCAGAATTTTTTTGTAAAAATGTTTCTGTAACAGCTGCCAAAAATAGTATATAGCTCCACTGTGGTTTTTAAAAAAAAAAAAAAAAAAAACTTTTCAAAACATCCACCTCCTACGGTTTTTTCACAAATCGCACCCTGAATATACAGATGTAACTAATAATATAAAAATATTAAATAAAAAATAAACGATAAGTGAATGGATTTAAAAGAATGCTGTCTGCAACATCGCGCGCAATACAATATAATATGCACTATGTTAATATAATAATTTCTTAATTCCGTTCTTTTTCTTAATTAAAAATATTATTATGGTATTGTCCATTTGTGATAATTCCAGGTTGCTATGGTTGCACAGGTTGTTTACACATTTAACTCGTGGCCATGAGAACAATATATCGTTCCCTCAACATATGATCTCGAGGCCACGACTTTACATGGCGTGGCCACGACATAAGGATGTCGTTACCTCGACAAAACGATCTCGTGGCCGTTCCCACGAATTAATCTTTGGCCACGGCATATTATCACGTTCACACGAGTTTATATGTTGTGGCCACGACAAAACTAAATGAACCGAACATGTCCCCTCCCGGTCACCGTACTAACTGTCCAATGACAGTGAGTGTTACAAGTGAGAGAGGATTGGCTCTTCAAATTGAGGCGAAAGTTGATTGGTTGCTCCCACGTGTGTACTGTCCAATGGCATTTTACCACTCGATTGACAAATGGATAAAGAAAAGCATTTGGCAAACCGACAAAGAAAAGCAATAGACCTTTTTCACAAGAATAGGAAATCACGTGACGCAGGGTAAAGTTAGTTCCGCTATGCGTCTACGCAGGGCCGTTTCTAGACTTTTTGGCACCCTAGGCAAGATTCCTATTAAGATCCCCCCCCCCCCCCCATTTTTGTGAGTCAATTCTACTAGCTCTCTGCATGTTATATATTTACAAAAATATTTATAAGAACCCATGCATGAAAAAAAGATGATGAAAAAAAATTTTTAAACATATATTTCAGAGCAAACTGAAACTCTTAAGCTAGTTAAAATTGTATTATACTCACAAAAATGATAGTTAATAAAATAAACTACATGAAACTGTTATTAGTTTAACTCTAAATACAATCTAATGAAGATGGTATTTTGGTGTTCATGTAGCCTACAGAAATAAAATATTTTTAAGAATGTTTTTTTTTTCTCCAAAGTTAAAAAATGTGTTGAATAACAATACACCACTCATTTATGTTCTATAATTGTTTTAGCTTCTCTTTCTACAGTAGCATCTGCCTTGTGTTTCTCCAAAAATGTGTTGAGTGCACCTTATGATTGTTTGTAGAATTAATATAAAACTCTCCAGCAGAAACAGATTCTCGTGATCTACACACCCAAATCACAATGCCTGTCTGTCTGTGACTTCAACTGCACTATTACAGCATGAAGAAATGTATATATTTGATGTTTTTAAGTTATTTCTTGATATGCACTGAATTCATGTAAACTAATTTTTATTTATTTATTTTTTGTTTGTTTTTCTGTTGAAGCTATGTTCGTTTGGCAGGTCCACGCTGGTTGTCAAACTTGTCATAGTTATGGTACTACCACTTGGTCAATTTACACTAAACAGCCATCTCTGATAATGATTTTTTTATTCAACTTTATTATGCTATAAATTAATATTCCGTTGCTGAAATGAGCATGACGTGGTAAACCTGTCCTGTGTTAATATGCAGTGTCATGTTTTGCTCGTGATGATGGAGCAACTTGTATAGAACAGAACAATTAATCAATTAGTAACATACCTGCATATTTCGCTTTCTTTTTCTCATCCTCTTTCTGAAACTAAAACACTTAATCCAGTAAGCATGGATAACGATGTTCCCTGCCGCCTTCTACGTCTCATTTCTCTATTCTCTTATTAACAGCAGCGGTTGAATCTGAGAGCTCACTTAACATCCCGATGCGATCCACTAGCCTATCACCAGGAGACTTGTCACTCAGATAATCGCAAGTAACGTTAGCCTAATCATAATGCCTCAAAATAGCAAAAGTACGAAATAATAATATTAGTAATAATAATAATAATAATAATACAATAAATAAATAAAAAATCTTGGAGGGGCGGGGGCTCTCACTGGCGCCCCCCAGCTGTTTGCGCCCTAGGCGACCGCCTTGCTTGCCTATGCCTAGAAACGGCACTACGTCTACGGCTATTACATTGATATGCTCTTTTCTCAAATATCGCTTCTTACCTTTTCTGTTTTGTCTGTTTTCCAAATAGCTTTTGTATAATCTACAAATAAATTATTTTCTACTTGTTTGTAGCTTATACAGCCACTCAGACCGTTGATCGAATTTACCGGAAGATGGATTTATATCACCAGCTGTCATACAGCAAAGGCTATGCAGCTACGCATTCAGCAATTTCCCAGATCGTATTACGTACTACGAACATTTATATAATTTATTAATTTAAAAAATTAACTCCCAATATATACTTTAATGTGGGATATAAAGTCGTGAGATACATAATATTGTCGTGAGTTTAATAGCTAAGTTTTAAAAAATATATAGCATGTCTCATATGGCATCACATCCCACATTCAAGCATATGTTATAATTAATCCTGATCGATTAAAATGATTAAACTAAGACATAATTTCCAAAACCACACTGTACACAACTATCAGTCTTTGCATATTGCAATAGTACAACAATGCTGCGCATAATACACACTTTAAAATGATGATGACAGGAAAATGAGTGAGAGATGACTGAAGTGTTTATATCCAGAAATATCATGGTGCGAGCAGTCCTGCTTCACGAATCAGAGGATCAGGCTTGTGTGATAAGGGATCTACCAGTCGATCATTTCCCCAGCACGTCGCTAAAAACACACTATACATCTCATTATGTGCATACTATCCACCCTAAATAGTACTGAATATTAATAATGTCACATAGTATGCACGTTTAGACACAGACACTGTCTGTACAGCACATGGAGCGCGATAATGCACAGCCGCGCCAAACATACACGAAGAATATAACCAGTTTAACCGCCATCACTTCAAATTATTTATTAAATTTAGCTTTTAATGCGAGCTCTGTAGTCTCACCAATAATTCACAAAGACCGTTCAAACATTTTCAAGACATTTAATTCGTAAAACGACTTTGATTCCCGAACTGGTTCTGATCGAGGCTATCTATCACTGTAACCGGAAAATCTTTTACACTGCGTGGCTCATTCCGGAAGCCAAAAACCCGGAAGTGTGAAAAAGGTCTATTGGTAAATAGAGAAAGAAAAGCATTTGCCAAATTCTTTTTAAAAAAGCGATTTAAATGCGCATTTAAAATGATTTACTAATGAACTTTTTATTGTTTTATTGATCTAAATTGATCTATATTGATCTTCTTAAAAAATGAATTAAATATCCAATTTCAAATTTGTCTATTTATTTATACATTCAAAAAAGATTTTTAAAATTTATTGTTTTATTGTTTTATTAAACTACATTTAAAAACAGGAATTAAATAAACAACTTTAAATATGTCTATTAATTTGCCCATATAAAAAGTGAATCATTTATATACATTTTTATGTTTGAATTATTAAATTAATTAATTGATTCTTCTTTTTATTTTTAAGTGGCACCCCTGGTCCTCCATAACACACTCCATCACTTATGGTTAAAAGAACTGTGCCCAAACATGTAACATGCTAGAAACATAATATTCACAGCAATTATGATCCAGTCATTTGCCTATGTGTCTTTTTTTTTTTTTTTTTGGCTGCATGGGTAATATGTGTGTCTGTATATATGAGCAATATCACATTCATAGTCGTGCAATATGGCTTTTTTAGCATGCTGATATACAGCCATACCGCATAGTTACGAGTGTGATATTGCGTTTATACAACAGTTCGACGGCACGAGTGTGTAAATAAATAAGAAACAAAAATATTTTTTTTTAAAAACCCTTTTTTTGTGAGGAACTTTCTTCCGCCACGGATTCAGTTATGCCCAGCCCAAGCCTTCGTTACTAATTCTAAAACCTCACTTTAGAACTAGAAACAAAGGAACATTTAATCGCTTCATTGTAACTTATTGTAATATGTAGAGTATTATGAGAGAGAGATCGCCTGAGCGAGTTTATTACCTGCATCTAGCTGATATACTTAAGGTCAATCATACTCACAAAATCAGTTTGAATGTCCACTGAGGAAAGCAGTATCTTTGCCTTTGTCCTTTTAACATTTAAGATATTCCCATGACAATGCTAGTCAATGCGTTTTTCAGTTGCATCTCGTAAGATGTTTAAAGTAAAAACAGTGTTTCCTTGTTTCAGTCCATTTCAATGTAATTTAAAGTATGTAAAGTCTTTGCGACTGACTGACTGACTGACTCACTCACTCACTCACTCATAAAGACAGTCTGCCGCCATCTAATGGCGTATTAATGTAACTTTCACGGAAGTCGAAATCACTAACTGACTCTCTCAATACCAACAATTATGGCATGTTATTTATATAAAATATTATTGATCAATAATATTTAAATTAACACAAATAGCCATTATAACAGTATAAGTAGTAAAACAGGACATAAACACAGGAAAACAGTTCGGTCAAACATACAAAAGCAGCGCTCTAGTTAGTGCAGGATTTATTTAAATGTAAATTAAGTTATAAAACTTAATATAGCCATTAAGCCAAATCTGTTAGCTCTGGAACAAGTAATATATTAATAAGACCAAAGATTGCCCTTGTGATATACCGAAAACGAATTAGGCTATACCTCATATTGAAACACGATCTACATAACAGCCAGTTGCAGATTCCCAAAGGACTGGCCGAGATGAAGCTGTTCTCTGCGGGTACATGAGCGCTGAACGGTCGCTGGAGCTCACATCTCCGAAATCGTCGAAACAAATTTTCAAGTATGTGCTATGTTTACATATAAATCACATATCAGAGGTCGAAACAACTACAATAATCTAAATACTTTTGTCATTGATAATTACAGACAGTATTGAAAAACGAAAAAACAAAAAAACAAAACAGACGGCTGTTTTGGTAATTGGTTACAAACTAAGCCTCTGGGTTCTGGCTGTGTCCGAAATCGCCCCCTATACCCTTAAATAGGGCACTATTTGAGGGGACAGCCATTTTTAGTGGTGTCTGAAACCATAGTGGATGTTACTGAGTGCACTCATTCAATCCCACAATGCATCGCAATAAAGACGGCTTGAGAATAGGCTTGTTTGAGATGCATCGGCGCTGCGCAGACTGATCAGCGTATGACATCAAAGTACCGCGAGAGCGATTCAAAAGCATAAGGAGTCCTATATGCTCTCCAATCGCTCTTGCGGTACTTTGAGTGAATTCGGACAGAGTGCACCGGATGTGATTATGTTTTGTCTTTGTGATTTGCTTGTTGGTTAAATAAAATGAAATTTCTGACAGTATGGTTGTGATTGCTTTACGTAACGCACCTGCGCGAGTATTTTCCGCAAATTAGTATTGGCAATTACAAGAGTTGCTGCTTCACTATGTCATGCATGAAGCATCTATTGTTCTTCGAATTATAGTACAAGTGAGAAAACAACAAAATATAGATTTCTGCAAATGTTTTTTCGATACTATTACCAGACAACCGGACATTCGCTTTAGGCAGGATCGGAGAAGATAGTGCAGCCACCATTGCAACATAGTTCAGAAGATACACCAAGAGAACAGGAATCAAAAACGATGGAGAAAGCATGATTTTGAGTTTATTCGTCTTATTTTTGTTTATTTGTAATTTTTAAACGAAGTCAAGCTTACATTCTAACTATTACTGATGCACAAGATTTTATATATAAGCTATATTGTGTTATGTCGTGTCATGTGTTAGCTATGTTTGATATGAACACATATGCCAATGATTCACCAGAGGTGTCGTTGGTATTCGCTAAACGAGCCAAAAGCGTTTTAAAGGTGCTAAAGAGGATCTTTTCGTCGACTGAGAAACCAAAGACTGTTACTGAGTTTTTGAAATGAGCGTATGCGTAAGAACAACCCCCCTCCTTTCGAGGGAACGCCTCCCAAAACTTGTGCACGAGTATTGGAACACGAGTGTTTACCACCGGCATTCGCTGTGTCTTGTTAGTGGATTCATTATGTCGGACTCACCGCAGGTAACTCATAATCTGCAGTTGTTACTCCTGTCTCCTGACAAAAACATTGCATGCGGCGCCTGTGGAGTGTGGAAAGTTACTGGAGCGCGCAGCCGCGCTCGTCTCTCACAAGGAACGTCATGGCAGTGATTGACAAGCCAGAGGGCCAATCGTTTACGCGATCATCGCGTAAACGATTGGCTGATGTTTTTAAGGCCCTACCTCGTGCACAGATGATGTATATTAATATTATTACTTTCAGTGCACCTAATAAATAGTCTTTTATCAGTTAGTAAAGACAAGTAATATTGCAAAAATGTATAAAACAAAACATCCTCTTTACACCTTTAAGTAGCCTATTTTTGTTGTTTCTGTATTACCTTGAGTCTTTTAAGCATATAGTTTTGAAAGTTTGCCAAAATGTATGGTAGCATAATAATATTAATTGTAAACTCCTGTGGTGAAGGCAGCAGTAAACTTTCCTAGTTTGCAGAAGCACTTCTAATCTGGGTGAATTTCTATATGTAATATGTTTCAAAAATTGCACACATGCAAGAAAACATGTTAATGTACTTTAAATATGGTTTATTTATTATCCAAATAGGCCACGGTGAATTATGCATGTGATAGGCCTAACTAATATAATATCTATAGCCAATATTCTTTCATTCCCAAGTATGACTTTTGCCAATAAATATCCCTGTACACCAGACAAAGCAGACACTTTTATTTTTCACTTTGTTTTGAACATGACAGTGTATTAAACATTTTAATAATACATTTTATTATATATTTCAGATTGAATGTGTCAGTAGCAAAGGCTGGTATTTCTGGGATCACATGAGCAGACCAAAGTTTTATTACAAATTTATTATTTGTAAAGTGTGTCCATGTGTGTTTAAATACAAGTGTTTTTGCTAATTAAATATGTCATATTATATGTCGTGACTTCTTCTCATTTGTGAATAAAATTCCAACACAGAATCAGTTCATATCATCTTTGATATTACAGATATGCAAATTACTACATGGTCTATTATTTTAGCAGCTAATTTAACATAAATAAAATTGTAATTGTTATGGAAATCTTGTAGAATAGAACTAATACATTTCATTGTGAATATACTGCAGGTTTGATAATTTAGCTCCATATACACTGTGTGCAGAATTATTAGGCAAGTTGATTTTCTGATCATATTTTTTTTCCAAGCACATTTTACCAATTCCAATCCACATCAATCTTAATAACTACTATTAATATTGTTTTTAATCATTTATAAGTGATATATAATTGTTCATGACGGCTGGAAATGAAGAATGCCCTATATTCAGGTGTGCAGAATTATTAGGCAGGTTTTCTTTTACAGATAAAATGAGCCAAAAAAGAGATTTAACTCAGACGTAAAAGTAAAAAATTATTAAATACTCATGAGAAGGACTCAATACTAATGTAATACTAGAAATTGCAAAGTTAAAGCATGACCATTGGACAGTGAAATGCTCATTGGGTCAGCGGGGTCATACAAAAACAGCTGGAGAAGAAAAGACACGTTAACTGCAAAATAATTAAGAATTAAAGTGAAGAATTAAGTGTGAAACCATCAGGAACCCTTTAGTCTCCAGCGCCACCATTTCCCAGTACTGAAACCTACCTGGAGTCTTCAGAAGTGTGAGGTGTCAGGATCTCAGAGACTTAGGTTAGGTGAAGAATCCTAAAAAGCGACCTGCTCTTAATAAGAATCACAAGCTGAAGTGTTATAAAATACATGAAGACTGGGTTTTTATAGGCCTTATCGACAGACAGCTTGAGAGTGACTCCTGAAGGACCAGCACCACATCCTCTTGTACCACTGTTTGAAGAATTTATCTTCCAGAATCTGGCAGTAAGTTTTGGAAGATCATTTAGTCCATCTCTGCAAGATGGACATTTCAGGATAAGAGATGGACTAAAAGTGAACTCCCACACCTTACTGCCAGATTCTGGAAGATAAATTCTTCAAACAGTGGTACAAGAGGATGTGGTGCTGGTCCTTCAGGAGTCACTCTCAAGCTGTCTGTCTATAAGGCCTATAAAAACCCAGTCTTCATGTATTTTATAACACTTCAGCTTGTGATTCTTATTAAGAGCAGGTCGCTTTTTAGGATTCTTCACCTAACCTAAGTCTCTGAGATCCTGACACCTCACACTTCTGAAGACTCCAGGTAGGTTTCAGTACTGGGAAATGGTGGCGCTGGAGACTAAAGGGTTCCTGATGGTTTCACACTTAATTCTTCACCTTAATTCTTAATTATTTTGCAGTTAACGTGTCTTTTCTTCTCCAGCTGTTTTTGTATGACCCCGCTGACCCAATGAGCATTTCACTGTCCAATGGTCATGCTTTAACTTTGCAATTTCTAGTATTACATTAGTATTGCATCCTTCTCATGAGTATTTAATAATTTTTTACTTTTATGTCTGAGTCAAATCTCTTTTTTGGCTCATTTTATCTGTAATAGAAAACCTGCCTAATAATTCTGCACACCTGAATATAGGGCATTTTTCATTTCCAGCCTTCATGAACAATTATATATCACTTATAAATGATTAAAAACAATATTAATAGTAGTTATTAAGATTGATGTGGATTGGAATTGGTAAAATGTGCTTGGAAAAAAAATATGATCAGAAAATCAACTTGCCTAATAATTCTGCACACAGTGTAGTTTCATATCAACACTGTGTTAAACTGAATCCTGATTCACAGTGCTTCATGTTTTTTCCACATTAAAATTATTTTCCCACATAATTTTGTGGGAAAAAAAGATTGAGAATGTTTCCTAATAATATTTTTTTCATAACACTTAACTTTAGGATTCAATAAAGTCTCTTTAAAAATATTTACCAACTGAGCAAGCAATTAAAGAAATGACAGAACAATAACAGTAGTATGTATATATGTCTGACTTTTGCCAATTGTCTTCTCCATAAAAATATTTTTTATTACTAAAACAAACAAACTCGATGTTGGCTCATTTCCTAACGACAGACCACCAGTGGCTGTAATCACTACTAAAGTATATCTCATGACACAATGTAACCTACAAACTATTGAGCATACATAAACAGTTATTAATAAAAAATCATAAATTAATTCGATGCGGAAACACAATCACGTTACAAGGACAGTCCACTAAAATTTTCAGTGGCGCTTTAACACAAAACAGGAAACTCATGAATATTCACGTAAGCTCCGCCCAATGTCACCGAAAATCTCAGACACCGAATATTTCATAACACCGGCCGTGAGCCCTCCGCATGATGAAAATTAGGTCATGCGGACGGTGAATTTCCCCACAAAAGCTGTTTTTTATCAGCATAGTGAAGCCTCTCATCCATTGACATCCATTAAAACAGCCTCCGGTCTCATTCCCAGCGTACACTCTCAGAAAAAAAGTACATAATTGTACCTTTAGGGGTACAATGGTACAAAGGTACAAAAATTGACCCTTCAAAAAGGGTACAAAATTGACTTTGACAGCTTACAATCATTGACTATAATGAGATATATATATTTTACACACACACACACACACACACACACGCTGAATTAAAATCAGAATTTATTAAAACCTTTTCATTTTCACATTTTACAACATTTCATTTTAAACACATTTTTAAACATTCCATATGAGTCCATCTTGCTGGGTGTTAAAAATGAACTCTGAAGCGGTGTTAAAGTTAATGAGATAATTGATTGATGATTGACAATTAGTGGAGACACCTGATGTTGATAAGCAGAATCACTGAAGAAACAAGAGAAAAAGAGAAAGACACAACAACTACAATGGACTTCCAGCCATTAAACATTATTACACTTATTATTAAGCAGTTTGATTTGATTTCTGTCATACATCAACAAAAGTTCTTATTGAGAATTAACAGATGTTTAGATAATTAATGTTTAGATAGTTAATGTTTTAATGAAAGGTTAGTTTGAAGTCACCATGATGGTGAAAAGCATTTCCTTTAGTTGGCTCTTGACTCTATTTATTCACATTATTTTATCTCTGGTTGCTCCAACTTTGTGTTTGTAGAGCACAAGAAACTGTGATCTGAGCTGTGGTTCCCAATACTGTAGTGAGCCAAAGTTGATCAATTTAGGTTTACAATGCTTTGGGAAGCTTCTTGAGAATCATATGCTGATTCTTGATGTCTGTGTGCGTTTAAACACTGAAGCTTCAGTGCATTATGTATTATTCTTAAGAAAAAAAGTCCTACTATTGTTGGATCTTAAGCTGTAAAATCACAGTACTACAATCATTAATACTAAAGCTACACAGTCAGATTTAGACTCTAAACAACATCAGGCCATCGCATGATGATTAAATCATCAAATTATATTGTGACCAGATCCTATTTTCTCTGACCATAACAAATGTGCTTTACAAACACAAAGTTGGAGCAGCCAGAGAAAAATTAATACTAAAAAGGTAAAGAATCTAGAGCCCACCAAAGCAAACGCTGACCTCTTTCAATGAAACTTGAAATGAAACATTCCATAAAACATTAATTAACACCTTTTTTCTCCCTTTCCTTCAATGATTCTGCTTATTAATATCAGGTGTCACCACTAATTGTCAATCACCACTCAATCATCAATCAATTATCTCATTAACTTTAACACTGCTTCAGAGTTCATTTTTAACACCCGGCAAGATGGACTCATATGGAATGTTTAAAAATGTGTTTAAAATGAAATGTTGTAAAATGTGAAAATGAAAAGGATTTAATAAAATTTTAATTAAGCGTGTATGTGTGTGTAAAATATATATCTCATTATAGTCAACGATTGTACGCGGTCAAAGCCAATTTTATACCTTTTTTTGAAGGGTCAATTTTTGTACTGTTAAATAAAGGTACAAAATTGTCACCAAAGGTACAAAACTGGTCTCTTAAGGTACAAATACAAGTACCTTTGTACCATTGTACCCCTTTTTTTTCTGAGAGTGTACCGCGGGGCGTTAGCATTAGCCGTTATGCTTTTTTGGCTAAAGGTTGCAGCCTTGCCTTCCAGTGGCTTTGGCACCGGTTGTACCCTCGTTACTGTGGTGCATTGTGGGATTGAATGAGCACTCGACAACGTTCACTATGGTTTCGTACACCAAATGACTGTTCCCTCAAATAGTGCCCTATTTAAGGGTACAGGGGGCAATGATGGCGCACGCAGTTGAATCATCCATCCACTTCCCTACAGTGTTTCATACAGGTATAAATTCGTTTTAACTTTATTAAATTGTTTAATTAAGGTTTATACATGCTGGTTTTCATGACAGAGCTCAAGATAATTTTTTTCATTACTACTGGAGCTGCTAGTTTGCAAATTTTAAAATGATTATTAAACAGCTAGCCCTCCCGGTGCACCGAATGTCCGAATTCACTCTTTTTATTCACTTCTTCAAGTGGACTATGTTAGTGGACTAATGTAGGGAATAGTGAATGAGGGTATAGGGGGCGATTTCGGACACAGCCTCTGAGAATGCTGACAGTGGAGTGATTCAAATGGTGAAACGATTCCCGTGGCGATACTGGTAGAATATCGCATGGCTGGAAATGGATGTGGGCAGGGTTGGATGTCCACCGCAGGCTGCAGCGAGCCCTACTTGTATTTTTTGATATTCAGAGTCCGTCAGTGATTTCGACTTCAATGAAAGTTACATTAATATGCCATTAGATGGCGGCAAATACTCTTTATGAGTGAGTCAGTCAGTCACAAAGACTTTTATATTGAAATGGATTGAAACAAGGACGTTTTTTATTTTAAACTACATCTTACGAGATGCAACTGACAAATGCATTGACTCGTGCTGTCATCATCACAGCGCATGACAGCGCTAGTCAATGTATTTGTCGGTTGACATTTATGACATTTTAACATTTATGAGCAGCAGACAGTGTTCTACACTCATGACATGGGGAAGTCTAAGGTGACTCCCTCATTTTATTATTCATAGTTTACCATTTTCATCAGGGTGTCCACTGAGAACTGAAGACACGGTGGAGAGAAAGCTTCAAGGTCTGTGCAGGGATCAGATGTCAGACTTGTGACGTTCTTCATGTCAAAAGTGTGTCATCTTTACTTCTTTATGACGCAAGTCAGGATGAAACTTTCCCAACTGAAAAGTGGAACAACAGCTGCTTACATGAGAAACTTAAACCAGATTTGGAGATTAAAATACTTAAAATAAGAGTGCAAAATGGCAGGGGCTTGCATCTTTTAAAATATATAGGCCTATGTATGGAATTTTATTTTATTTATTTTTTTCACTCCTAGAAGAAAAGGTTCTATATGACCTTAAAGGGTTCTGTCAAACAGCTCGTAAACATTCCTTCTCACTAGAAAAAATGGAAATAACCCATTAAACATGAAAGTATTATGCAATCATATAAGACATTTCTTCTTATAGTACCTTTTAAAGAGTCAAGAACCCAAGGTTCTATATAAAACTTAATAGAAACTAAGAGTGACAAGCTTATTGTCCACCATCAAAAGTAGCTGAAGATGGCCTCTAATGATTTTGTCAGGGAATATATTTTTAAGGTGCCCTCGAATGAACAATTTAACTTATCTCTGCATAGTCAAATAACAAGAGTTCAGTACATGGAAATGACATACAGTGAGTCTCAAACTCCATTGTTTCCTCCTTCTTATATAAATCTCATTTGTTTAAAAGATCTCAGAAGAACAGCCGAATCTCAACATAACACAGACTGTTACGTAACAGTCGGGGTGTACACTCCAATATTTGCATATGCCAGCCCATGTTCCCAACATTATGAAAGGCATAAGACAAGGGCAGCCAGTAATGTCTGGATCTGCACAGCTGAATCATCAGACTAGGTAAACAAGCAAGGACAATAGTGAAAAATGGCAGATGGAGCAATAATAACTGACATGATCCATGATAATATGATATTTTTAGTGATATTTGTAAATTGTCTTTCTAAATGTTTCGTTAGCATGTTGCTAATGTACTGTTAAATGTGGTTAAAGTTAACATCGTTTCTTATTGTATTCACAGAGACAAGATCCGTCGTTATTTTCATTATTAAACACTTGCAGTCTGTATAATTCATAAACACATCTTCATTCTTTATAAATCTCTCCAACAGTGTAGCATTAGCCATTAGCCACGGAGCACTATCAAACTCATTCAGAATCAAATGTAAACAATATAACAGTATACAATACTCATATAATCCGACGCATGCATGACGAACACTTTGTAAAGATCCATTTGAGGGTTATATTAGCTGTGTGAACTTTGTTTATGCACTGTATTATAGTCGAGAGCTCAGAGGGTGGGGAGCACAAGAAAGTGACTGCAGCCTGAATCGGCTCATTTATAATGATGCCCCAAAACGGGCTGTTAAAAAAATGAATTAAAAAAAATCTATGGGGTATTTTGAGCTGAAACTTCACAGACACATTCAGGGGACACCTTAGACTTATATTACATATTTTTAAAAAAAAGTTCTAGGGCACCTTTAAATTGATTTATCCCACAATGTATTGTGAAAATGACTGCCTGTATTTGTTTTGCACTTCAAGACACATGGTAATATCATCTCACATTCTGTCACACCACGCAACAGTCATGACGCAGAAAACGACAGTTTGATCATGGCAGAGGTTTGATGAGGTGGCAGGGGGGCTGTGTTCATCGCTAATTACTTACTGTTTAGCAAATGCAGTTCACACAAATCAACTTACAGGAGACTAATTGCCATTCCAGAGTTGGGTCAAAACCTCAAGGGCACAGCAGTGACAGAAGTTTCAGCAAGAGTGTGATTTGAGGTGAGATTAACTTACTTGACTGGAGAAACGTTCAGAAGACCAATTAGAAACACATACACTGTAAACTTGATTAAGTAATCAGTTATCAGTTCAAATTTTTTAAATTAAATTTAGTTAATTAACTATTTTATTTTGAGTTTCTTGCAAATCAAATGAGTTATTTACAATACAACAAATGCATAAATGTAAGATATTTACAAGGGAGTTCTCACTCCATATCTCTCCCTGAGGATACTTGAACATCAAATGAATGCTTTTTTAAGGTGAGCATCTCAGATAAAACATGAGTTTATCCACTTGCATGAGATTACAGTCATTAACTGTAATTGTGCTAGTTATAAACTCAGGAGTTTTTATCATCATAAAAATAAAAGGTCATAAAAGGTTTTCATCTCAGCCTCTCACCTCAGATTCTCAGAAGAAAAATACATTGAAGAAGTAAGTTTTTTCACATTTAAATTCTTTAGGCTTGGCTGGGAGGATGTTTACTGGCAGAAATTATTCAGTAGATCTGATGTTGTGTATGCACGCTTTGTTGTTTGAATGGTGTGAAATATAGCACATGGTTGAATGTGGTTATTGCAGGTCTACATCCTGATAATTGCCCATGATTACTCACATTGTATAAATACAACATCAACGTAAACAGTGCTTATATGCCCAATATTTTACTTATTGTAGTAAAAGCATTTAACAGCTGGCGACCGGGTGTGTCTCATACGTCCTGAAAAGTAAAGCCACGGGCTCTTTGATCGCCCCCTGGTGGCTGGATGCAGTACAAGTCATAAACCCGCCCTCTCAATGCAAACGAATGGCACTTGTCAAAATAACAAAAAATTAATTACACATACAATAACATTTTCCGAAAGATGGTTTCGGTCATTTAAGGTAGTTGTTATCATGCTGATATATATTCAATAGTTCATTTTTGTGATCAGTGTGATTTTTGCAAGCAATTTGGTGCTATAGAAACGGGGCGTGTCGTCACGATTTACAGTTGATTGACAGCTTCTCTGAGGACTGTCGGAGCTTTGAGGGGAGATTGAAGATGAATAAATAACTATTATTTTTCGATTTCTGTGTTATTTCTCATTGACAAAAGTTGTTTAGCAGTAAACTGTACTAACCGACCTACAGATCTGACGGATTACTGAGTTTTTTTCGGTCACGTTAAATGTGGGCTTTATAAGCTAAATGTTATTAGCCAAGATAACACGGCTAATGTTAGCCATGACGGAAAAAGCAGGTGATCATAATCTGGCAGTTACTAATTATCTTTATGGGTATAAAATAATAATTATCAGGACAAAACTAATCCTACTCTAGTTAATTAAAGAGCACTGTCTAACGTTACAGCAATCGATCTGCTGTAGAGTTAGTTCAACTTTACCGAGGTTTCAAAAATATTATTGCTCTAGAAACAGAATATTTTTTTACAAGTATAATTTTAATTTGTGTATAATTTATTTATTTAAAATACATCAATTACGTTATGTTGTTTTGACCTAGTTATGAGTAATTTAGTTTAAAACTGAACAATGTGCATTAATAAACATTCAAATAAATGTAAATTCCTTATTGCCAGATGTAATTAGCATTGTTTAAGCCAAATGAAAAAGGGAGGAGGAAAAGAAAAATATAATAAACAATAGATAATAAAACAAATAGGTGATCTGATCTTGGTGACGCAGACGTCTGGGCGGAAGTTTGATACCGCGACTCCGCCTCCGCCTCCTGGTTTCACTGACAAGTCTTTCTGTGCATGCCCAGGTTCCAACATGTCAACACCCATCATCGTCCGTTTTACCTTCAGTTCATTACAATGGATGGAAGCGGCGTCGCGGCGTCCATCTTGTTTTACAGTCTATGCTGGCGACCAATGGGACCTCAGGGTTTGCACAAGAAGTGCCACTACAACTGTTTTTATGCCATTTAAAGTAGTGCCTCTACGACTGTGTTTTTATGCCATTTAAAATAGGCTATAAGTACACACTTAAAGGTATGTATTTTGTGTTCAAAATTAACAAAATTTAAAGAATGAGTTAATACATCATCAATCCAACTTCTAAAACGTGTTTTTGTCTTACCCTGATTCACTAGGCAATGGTGAATCTAATATATGTTTTTACACGGATTATAACATTATGACCACTGACAGGTGAAGTGAATAACACTGATTTCTCTTCATCACGGCACCTGCTAGTGGGTGGGATATATTATGCAACAAGTGAACATTTTGTCCTCAAAGTTTATGTGTTAGGCTACGTTTACCAATGGGCGGCTATTTTCATAAACGGACATTTCAACCTCTCCGGTTTCAAAAATAACATCATGCACACATGTCAGTTTTCAGAGAAGTGTTCATTTACACGTACCCGTGTATATATGCCGTCAAGAGCATGCCAAACCTGTAGGTGGCGGTGTAACGAGAAGCTCAAGCCTACGTAAGCCAATCAGAATCCCGAAAATAGCAACAAATCACTTCCTCTTCCTCTTTTGAACAAGGATGGTGCCAGGATCATCATTCGTGTGGACTGACCAGGAGGTAGAGCTCCTGTTAAATGCAAATGCAAACACACGAGAAGAGTTTGCACCAACATAAATGCGAATGGTACTCTGTACGCTTCCATGATCACATGTAAACATAGGTCGCACTTTTGACGTAGGTGCGAGCTCTGGGCAAGCGTATGGATTTGAGCAAGTTTGACAAGGGCCAAATTGTGATGGCTAGATGACTGGGTCAGAGCATCTCTAACTCCAGCTCTTGTGGGGTGTTCCCGGTCTGCAGTGGTCAGTTTCTGTCAAAAGTGGTCTAAGAAAGGAACAGTGGTGAACCGGTGACAGGGCGGCCAAGGCTCAATGATGTACGTGGGGAGCGAAGGCTGGCCCGTGTGGTCCGATCCAACAGATGAGCTAGCACAGATTGCTCAAGAAGTTAATGCTGGTTCTGATAGAAAGATATCAGAATACACAGTGCATCACAGTTTGTTGCGTATGGGGTTGCATAGCTGCAGACCAGTCAGGGTGCCCATGCTGACCCCTGTCCACCACTGAAAGTGCCAACAGTGGGCACATGAGCATCAGAACTGGACCACGGAGAAATGGAAGAAGGTGGCCTGGTCTGATGAATCACGTTTTCTTCTACATCACGTGGATAGCCGTGTGTGTGTGCGTCGCTTACCTGGGAACACATGGCACCAGGAGGCACTATGGGAAGAAGGCAAGCCGGTAGAGGCGATGAAACCTTGGGTCCTGCCATCCATGTGGATGTTACTTTGACACGTACCACCAACCTAAGCATTGTTGCAGACCATGTACATCCTTTCATGGAAACGTTATTCCCTGGTGGCTGTGGCCTCTTTCAGCAGGATAATGCGCCCTGCCACAAAGCAAAAATTGGTTCAGGAATGGTTTGAGGAGCACAACAACAAGTTTGAGGGGTTGACTTGGCCTCCAAATTCCCCAGATCTCCAATCAAGCATCTGTGGGATGTGCTGAAGAAACAAGTCCGATCCATGGAGGCTCCACCTCGTAACTTACAGGACTTAAAGGATCTGCTGCTAACATCTTGGTGCAGATACCACAGCACACCTTCAGGGGTCTAGTGGAGTCCATGGCTCGACGGGTCAGGGCTGTTTTGGCAGGAAAAGGGAGTCCAACACAATATTAGGAAGGTGGTCATAATGTTATGCCTGATTGGTGTATCATTTAGACCTGTCGGATCGTTTTGCGGGAAATCGCGATGTGTACATGCATCACTCACCCGTGTGTATCTCGTCATATCCGTAAGTTGCTCAGACTACTTTGGTGCGTGTTGTTGGACAGCCATAGGTTAGTTGTCACAATGAGCGAGAAAGGTTGACATGGAAGCGCGTTAAAATTGAAACCCACAGGAAATCACATTTTCACACGTAAGAAAAAAAAAAAAGTCTGCTGGCAAAAATGGAGATGGCAAGAACAGGGATTTGAAATGTTGTAAAAGTGTCAAAAGCTAGTGTGAATTTCCTGTTTCACCCTTGATTGGTCCCAGGTGTGTCTTGTTAATTAGTCTCGTTAAATTTTGGTTTTGTGTGTGTATACAGCTCGTTTCTCATGCCTTGTTGGTCTTAAACTGCTGCTTTCTAGGTTTATATTATTGTGTGCGTGTTGTTGTATTTATATATATATATATATATATATATATATATATATAAAAAAAACATAATTTCATATATATATATAATATATGAAATATGGTTTTTAGCATATTGGTGGGGTAGACCAGGTACAGTTGGTTATAGGGTACAGTTGAAACACCTTAAATAACTTGCATTCGCAACAAGTCTGATCTGTGAAATTTTCTTAGCACATGCATATTAGCGCCCTCTTCAATCGTGTGAAATTTGAAGTACATGCGCTTCTCCAGTTCGAAGATATCGGCAAAAGTTTTTTTCTAAGTTAATTTTTTCACTTCACCACGTCGCTTCCACATTGAATAGCTTCTCATCCTTACATGACTGTTAAAGTTACCTTACATTTTCGTAAACCTTATTTTGTGCTCTAAACACTGACATATTGCATGACTTTGTGTCATACAAGGTCATCGTAAAATTTAGAGAAATGTTCGAGGTGGTCAGCGGGGTACAGTTGAGACACATACCCACACCATAGAATCCTATTGCGGCCCATGCAGTTAAGTTGCATCGTATATATGATCTATTAAGATGTATTAATCTATTAAAATTAATAGATTTCATCTGTTTTATTATTGCTGTTTGCAATTGTTCAATGTGTTTTACTGTTACTCACCTTTTCAACTGTTAATATTAAATTTATGGCCTAAAATTAAATATTGTATCACTGTTTGCCATTACTGCACAATGTTTTAAAAATGGACTACTTTTAACTAAACAAAATAATAAAATAAAATACTAAATGGAAATAAAAACTGTTAAATTCTCATTTTTAAAGGTATTTTACATTTGCAGTGAATTGGTTAGGCAGCTTTACAGCATTCCGGATGGGTGTCTCAACTGTACTAGGGTACTGTTTCAACTGTACCTGACTGTTTTCGACATGGGTACAGTTGGAACAAAAAAGCTTCTTGTGTTTATGAGCTAATTGTGAAAAATACGACCTACTTATGGATGTTAATTATTAATATTTTAGTAGACAAGTGAAAGAAATGTCATATGAAAAATCACTTTGTTTCACTTCTTTTCAGTCCCATAATTTTGGTGTGGTAACGGTGAAAGCAAAAAGTGTACCAACTGTACCTGGTCTACCCTGCTCTCTAATTTTCTAGATATGGTTTTGATCCTTTATACCAGGGAAAAAAAATATTAAGTTTTATAATTTTGGAAACAAACAAATCAATAAAAGAAGAAATAAGACTGCACATTCTAAAGTTAATCTCTTAATTTTCTTCCACTAGGTGTCAGTAAAGGTCTGGGAGACTCTTGACAGATGGACCCTATTCATCAGTTCCATCACCGAGGGGCTCGGGTTCATTTGTGCAGAGGAGAGATGTCACGATAACAAAGACAGATTGTGAAATGATACACTCTATCAATCAGATGTAGAAAGAAGGAAAACAAATCAACTGCAGTTTAATGAAGAATGAAACGGAGGAAAATTAAAGTGCGAATGGAAATGTGTGATTACCTGTTGTACTCTCGTCTGCTCTTGCTCTCTTTTAATTGAGAGAAGGGAATGAGCTTTACAAATTCATTACTTTCAGTACATCTCACAGACACACACGCTGGATCTATTTGCTATTGATGGGAGTTCATTTGTTTGCCAAATCAAATCAGACTCATTTGTGGTTTGAGAGAGACCTTGAAGGCCTGGCGGAGTAAAAAACAACAACCGACAACAACAGTTTTTGATTGGTGGTGGGCATAAGAACAGCACAAATGTGGGTTTACGTGGCCACTGGGTTTGTGTAGCCTACATTAGACTACATTCACAAAACCAATGGAAGAAAGTTCCTTTCCTTTGATTTGTGCTTCAGATGTTGAATGGGGGATAATCTGTTTCCCTCTCGCAGGTTAATTTCCCGCTCCGCTCTCGTTCGGTTTTCAAATAATACGCAGGTGAATCAAAGCCACAAGACAGATAATGATGGCAGAACAATTTGAGAGGATAATGTTCTCCCGAGAAGACCCACGGAAAACTCGCCGAGCACCTCTTGAAATAATTGGTCATCTCGAAAGAGTAATCTCACGCCCCCCGGCACGGCTCTCTTTTACCGAGTTGGGAAATTTTATAGCTCTGCCATACTTATGAGCTATCTTCCTCTGATCAGTGTTTGCTCGGCGGCGCTGTCAGATAAAGGACTCGCTGGCAAACAGCTTGAAGCTGCGCACTGACATGATCTAGTCGTTTCATTCTCGACTAATGCCCGTGCCACACTGTTTCCATCTTCACCGGTCCCCGAACCCTTAAGAGAGCATACGGCACCGGAAATGATTGCCATTTTTGTCAGGCATATAACAAACAGAACAAATATGCTCTCTGCTGTCCGATAGCACCGCTGGAAGGCGGCTTCATTGTTTTTGCATCGGCACGGAGGTCATCGCCTGAGGAGACCAAAGGCTTCTGTATTGAGTGCTTAGGTTTCCAGCGAGACTACATTCCCGCGCGTTTTCTCGCTGACTGGTCTGTAGCCAGCTGGCTAATAGAGAACTTTATTCATTCAAATGTGTGACTTAAAATATGATGGATTCATAGCGCCGCTTATGAAGATGGAAATAAACAGCTGTAAATTCTGCTCTCGTCGGCTTTCCATGAAGCCCATGGCGAAGCGCTTGAAAGAACCTGTGAAGTAAACAGTTAAATATTCACCGCACACCTGACAGCACAAAAGCCACATAGAGAAATATCCATTAATTATCCCAATTCATCAAGTTAATAGGCTGTGTTTGAATAATAGTCTGAGTATAAAAAAGAGTAATGGTTTTACCTCATTAGGCTCTTTAATACTCTCTCTCACAAAGAGAACATCAGCACACAGCAACCATCATTACACGCGGTTATGATGGGATATGGATTTTTTTTCCGCTGTCTATGAAATTATTGCATTAAAAAGACAGCCAAAGATCAAGAACATTGAGATCAAGAGATGGAATCTGGTTACGACTGTCGGTTTCTCTACGCTGCGTGAACTGTTTAGAACACGCTTGTAACGTTTCGTTTCTTTATTCATCCGTGACTGATCATCTGTGGCTTTTTTCTTTTTTTTTCCCCCTCTCTCATCTCATTTCTAACTGTGCTTTTAAATGCAAAGGCTAGAAATTCTGAACTGGTTGAGTGGACAGAACAGAAAAAGTAGAGACTAATCTGAGAGAAGCTTCCAGAGAGAAAAAAAAAAAAAGGCGATTAAAAGGTCTTTCAATAACAACACATTTGAGAAATCTCACCTGGACCCCTGAGTGCCTGTGCCCTGCGTGTTTCAGCAAATGTAATAATTGGTTTTGGTCCAGAAAGCTTTTCATTGCCGTGCTTAAAATAATACTTTTATATTGGCCTGTTAGAATGGGAGAGAAAATGGCAGAAGAACAGTTCTAGCATTTATGGATACACTGAACTCTCTAAAATTCCAAAAAGACATCTAGTTTATTGCCATCTTCTGTATAATCCAAAACTATGGCTGACTACACTGTCAAAACATGTGGAATGCAGTTGTGCGTGTATGCGGTGGGTTTAAAGATTCAATTTACTTCCCCTGTTAGACTCGGCTGTCGTTTTTTGCATGTAGTCTGGGATATCTGGTGTCTCAAGACCAAAGGCCCGATTAAATCTGTTGATGCTCCACGTGTTGTGTTTGGATCAAGTTAATCTGGAGGCCTTTGAAAATATTTGCTGTGTTTATTTTCAAGGTTATCATGTGTGCACAGCCCTTGTTCCATTAGCGTTTAGTTTTCATCCACTGCCTGTCACGTATTAGTGTTTTATCCTCTCCATCCGGCATCTGAAAGATAAGATCAAGGTAAAGTTTTGTGAACATCATAGAACACAATTTGTCTCCCATAATGATAGATTAAATCTTAACAGTCAGTTGGCAAACTAACATTCAGCACCCTCAAAAAGTGTTTGGACACTTAAGTTGCACTTAAAAATGTCTGAATGTCATGTCATTGAATAACAAAATATCAAACCGGCTGGTGTTTATTTTAAAGAATGATAACAGAAGCATACTTTTCAAGCAAAATATTTAACTAAAATTTAAACCAAAAATGAAAATTTGATGTTTATCTGCTCACCCCCAGGGCATCCAAGATGTAGGTGACTTCGTTTCTTCAGTAGAACACAAATGATGATTTTTAACTCCAACCGTTGCCGTCTGTCAGTCGAATAATGCATGACAGTGGGAACTCCATCTATAAGAGTCAAAAAAACATACACAGACAAATCCAAATTAAAAATATAGCTGCAAGCAGCAATTCGGGGCCAAGCCCCAGAAGGGGCAGTAGCGCAATACGGAGTAAGAGCAAAAACAGCAGAAATTGAATGTACATGCTAAACAGCTCGTTCAGAAGGACAGGTGGAAATGAAATGAAAATTAATAGAAGTTCAGAGAATGAACACGGAATGAACTAAAAACACTTGTATCTCATTCAAGAGGAATAAAGATTAGTACAATGCTTATTTGGATAAAAAAGGTATCAAAATGACTCATTACACACAATTGTATAAAGGCACCCCACACGGGATTCGAACCCACAACCTCCAGGTCCAATGTCCATTTCTCAACTCATTGCGCCACTGTGCAGGTGAATGTTGGCACACCTGCCGAAGTTCATTAGTTCATGTGAAAATAAACTCAAAATGAAGAATTTTTATAAAACTGCACTGAATGTTATATTTAATAACTACTTTAGATCATTCTGCAGCTCATCATGCTGTAGCGCAATACAGAGCAGGAAGAGGAAAAACAGCAGAAAATGAACAAACATGAAACAGCTGGTTCAGAATTACGGGCGAAAATGAACTCAGAACTTATGTACATAAGCTTAGATGAAAATGAACACAGCATGAAACAAAAAGCATTTATTTCTAATCCAAGAGGCAGTAAAGGAATCAAAACACACTATTTCATAAAACCGCTCCACCTGGGATTCGAACCCACTATCTTGGGGTGCAGAGCTCATCAGGTAACTGGCTTTACACATTGAGCTACTTGAGGATGCACATTCAACAATCTGTGGAAGAGAACTTTTAGTGTAAGAAAGAATTTACAAAAAAGCATTACTTAGCATGCTAACCATATTAGCATGCTAAGCTAACTTAATGCTAATGAAGCTCATGGTTAACTTGATAGCTGAAGAGCCACATTAAAGAGAATGACAACTGGTTAGCATGCTAAGCAATTAGCATGCTAAGCTAACTAGCATAAGACAACAAACACAAGCAAGGTCACATTCAGAGATGAATATCTTGGGAATGGTAGCGAATATCAAAAATCCATTCAGTCATTTCTGTGCGGCTCGGTCCAAAGATCACCTGAGCTGATTTTGGACAAATTTTGAAGGAGGAGTAGCGAAAAAACGGAATACTGTACTTTTCAAAATGGCCACTACTGTACTGGGTGGAGACTTAATGTAAGATATTGAATGTGATCAGTATGAAGAGAGGAATCAGTTGTATTGACATTCATTTTTCTGGAACAAAGGGTTCAAAAGTTATAACCTTTACAATAGTGAATATTTGAACTGGTGGTGGCGCTATAGACTTAGTCCTAGATACTCCAAAGTTGGTCAAATTACTTTTAATTACTATCACTACAAGCATGCCAAATTTGATAATTTTCCTTCTTATGGTTCATTGATTACCATACAGGGGGAAGAAGAATAACTACGAATTTGGACATAAAGGAATTGCATGTGATAGCTTCAGATTAGACCAGTTTTAGGCAGAATGCCTAGAACAGACACAAGTTCTGCATCTTTTCCTGCCACAGTACCTCATGCGGTCTGGGCATGTGTCACACTGAGTTTCGAACCCACGATGCAGAGCATTTGGGATCCGTGGCGTAACACATTGAGCTAATCAGCCATGCAAGTTCATCAGTATGCTAAGCAGAGGTTTCAGTGTGAGAAAGAGTTCACAAAAAAAAAGCTTCATAGCATGTTAACCATATTAGTATGCAAAGTTATTTAATGCCAACTAAGTTTTGGTTAACCTGTTGACTGAAGACCACATTAGAAAGAATAGCAATAGTTTAGCATGCTAAGCAATTACTGTGCTAAGCTAACTAGCATAAGACAACAAACACAAGCAAGGTCACATTCAGAGATGAATATCTCGGAAATGGTAGTGAATATCAAAAATCTGTTCAGTCATTTCTGTGCGGCTCGGTCCAAAGATCATCTGAGCTGATTTTGGACAAAATTGACCAAAATTTGTAGGAGGAGTAGCGAAAAAACTGTTTTTCATTTACTTCAATATGGCAGACAGGTACATTTAAGGAAAATGGCAAATGATACATTGTCGGAATCGGCATAAGCCAGGGAATAAAATGACATGAAGCATACACATTTTGGAAAGTGTTTTCAAAAGTTATAAGCGTTTTTGAAATAATCATTACATCTGTGGAACAGTAGGTGGCGCTGTGCTGAAACTTCTCAGGTACCTTCACGACCTTCTAAAGGTCATACATACCAATTTTTGTGAAGATATGTCAAATTGTTTAAAAGATATCGCAATTTATGACAAAATTCAAAATGGCGGACACGTGATACATCCAATATTGACAGAATCGGTATCGTCGGATTTGGCATGATCCAAGGAATCCATAGACACCAAGATCTTGATTCTGACAAACTGTTCAAAAGTTATTGGCCAAAATAGCCATTTTTCATATCTCATGACCTGTAGGTGGCGCTGTTCCCAAGTTTGGCATAGACCCTCAGACCATGGTTCTGATGAAGCTTACCAATTTTTGTTTCGATTGCTCAAAGTTTGGCCGAGATACAGCCTCTATACTAATTTCGGGTCGACCTCGTTAACTTCGTGACATCATAACCTTTGAACAAAGATGAATAAAAAAAATCTGTTCAGTCATTTCTGTGCGGCTCAGTCCAAAGATAATCTGATCAAAGATTGGACAAAATTGGACAAATTTTGAAGGAGGAGAAGCGAAAAAAACAAATACTGTACTTTTCAAAATGGCCGCTACTGTAATGGGTGGAGACTTAATGTAAGAAGTTGAATAGCATCAGCATGAAGAGACGAATCAGATGAACTAAATTTAATTTTTCTATGACAAACAGTTCAAATGTTAAAACCGTTAGAATGTTGAAATTTTGATCTGGTGGTGGCGCTATAGAGTTGGTTCTAGAGACTCCAAATTTGGTCCAAACACTATTCATGAGCATCTCTACAACTGTGCCAAATTTCATCATTTTCTCATGTTCCTTTGATAGGGCTGCCATAGACTCCCATTCGGGAGGAAGAATAATAATAATAAAAGGGAAAACGTACAATTACAATAGGGGCTACAGCCCCTTCGGGGCTTGGCCCCTAAAAAGGTTCAATATTGAAGACACCTGGTGCCACACTCTAATCAGCTAATTAACTCAAAACACCTGCAAAGGCCTTTAAATGGTCTCTCAGTCTAGTTATGTAGACTACACAATCATGGGGAAGACTGCTGACTTGACACTTGTCCAAAAGACGACCATTGACACCTTGCACAAGGAGGGCAAGACAAGGTCATTGCAAAAGAGGCTGGCTGTTCACAGAGCTCTGTGTTCAAGCACATTCATAGAGAGGCGAAGGGAAGGAAAAGATGTGGTAGAAAAAAGTGTACAACCAAAGTTATGTTCTCTGATGAAAGTAAATTTTGCATTTCCTTTGGAAATCAGGGTCCCAGAGTCTGGAGGAAGAGAGGAGAGGCACACAATCCACGTTGCTTGAGGTCCAGTGTAAAGTTTCTACAGTCAGTGATGGTTTGGGGTGCCATGTCATCTGCTGGTGTTGGTCCACTGTGTTTTCTGAGGTCCAAGGTCAACGCAGCCGTATACCAGGAAGTTTTAGAGCACTTCATGCTTCCTGCTGCTGACCAACTTTATGGAGATGCAGATTTCATTTTCCAACAGGACTTGGCACCTGCACACAGTGCCAAAGCTACCAGTACCTGGTTTAAGGACCATGGTATCCCTGTTCTTAATTGGCCAGCAAACTCGCCTGACCTTAACCACATAGAAAATCTATGGGGTATTGTGAAGAGAAAGATGCGATATGCCAGACCCAACAATGCAGAAGAGCTGAAGGCCGCTATCAGAGCAACCTGGGCTCTCATAACACCTGAGCAGTGCCACAGACTGATCGACTCCATGCCACGCCGCATTGCTGCAGTAATTCAGGCAAAAGGAGCCCCAACTAAGTATTGAGTGCTGTACATGCTCATACTTTTCATGTTCATACTTTTCAGTTGGCCAAGATTTCTAAAAATCCTTTCTTTGTATTGGTCTCAAGTAATATTCTAATTTTCTGAGATACTGAATTTTCCTTAGTTGTCAGTTATAATCATCAAAATTAAAAGAAATAAACATTTGAAATATATCAATCTGTGTGTAATGAATGAATATAATATACAAGTTTCACTTTTTGAATGGAATTAGTGAAATAAATCAACTTTTTTAATGATATTCTAATTATATGACCAGCACCTGTATATAGTAGGGAAGTATGTGACTTTGAAAGCAGCATCTTTAAGAAGTTATTAGAAAAAAGGTTCAAATCAATGAACTTAGTTCATTAGTTCTGAAAAAAAAAAAAAAAAAAGCTTGTGCAGAATCTGTTATCTGTTTAGATGTCCAAATACTCTTCAGGGTAATAAAATGAAGGACCTTTTTTTTTTTTTTTTTTTTTTTTTTTTTTTTGTAATGAGGAGTACATACATCCTGTCTCAGAACAGTTTTTCTGGCTTAACTCATGACATATTAACTAGGAGCAGTAAACCTCTTCATCTGGAGACTTTAAAAAAAAACAAGTCCATCTGCTCAGTCTTACACCTTTCCTACTAAAGCACTTTCTCCCTCTCACTATTTTTCTTGAGTTTTTCTTGCCCTGGTAGTTTTGCCAGGTTCTGTGATTTGCATCTGTTCTCTGAGCTGTACCCCAGGCTGCTCCGCTGCTCTCATTAGAAAACGCCCCACTGTGAGTGACGCACGGTGAGTCAGTATCTAGTGATCCACAGCATTTAACTTCAGCTAGCCACGGCACTGCTGATCATGCTGTGAATTTATAGATCTGCACACATAGAACAATAAAATGATTGACAAACAGGAAAGCATGCCAGAAAAGGTCAACCAATTTATCTGGACACTCACAAATGTGAGTTATGATACAAAATCTGATTAGATGGGCCACATTTAAAGCACATTTAAACACTTGTTGTGCACATCAACTGAAATCTGTATTAATGCACCAAATGCAAACATTTTGCGAGCGACCGTAAAGTTTCTCGAAAAATATAGCAAGAGAACGCAAAAACATTGACATAATTTTTCCTCACATCTTACATTTTTTTGGCAGCAGCTAAGTGCAAATAGCTATAGATGCTATTTACACCAAGTGAAAATAGCATATTTTATTAGCGATATATGTTATTTACACTAAGTGCAAATAGCTGTAGATGCTATTTACAGTGAAAATAGCAATATATTCTATTTACACTAAGCGACAATAGCAGAATTTTCTTAGCGATATGCTTACACTAGGTGAAAACAGCAATGGATTCACCATGTAAAAGTATCAGTTCTTTGCAATAGGACTAAATAGTTAGATGCTATCTATACCTCAGAATTTTTGTACATTAACAGGATGTAATAATATCATAGAGTGTAAATTATTCTATTTATTAAAAATATTAAATGGGTGCTGCCTTATTGGGAGAATAAAAACCCTCCCTACACCTTCCCCTGACCCTACCCAATAAAAACTTTTAATATTATTAACCACTCTTTCACAGTTTATTTCCACTTTCTTGAAAATTTATGTGAGCTTGGAAAAAGGTGGATTCGATTTTTTTTTCCCCCATCACCATGTTATGGAAGCTTGTTTCCACCATGAAACAAAAAAAAGGATAATTGTGACTTTTTATCTCACAATTCTAACTTTTTTTTTTTTTTTTTTTTACAATTTTGTGATATAAAGTCAGAATTGAAAGTTATTAATCTCAGAATCCTGACTTTTTTTCTCAGAATTGTGATATAAACTTGCAAAGTCCAATTCTGAGGGGGGAAAAAAAGACTAGCTATTTTCTCAGAACTGCAGTTTACATTTCGCAGTTGGATGTTATAAAGTCAGAATTGCGAGACAAACTCAATTCTAATAAAAAAAAGTCAGAATTGCGAGTTTATATCTTGCAATTCTAACTTTATATCACACAATTCTGGCTAATAAAAAAAAAAAAAAGAATTGTGAGATAAAAATTCGCAATTACCTTTTTAATTTTTATTCAGTGGCGGAAACAAGCTTGCATACTATGTCCCTTTTGGGGCCCTGTAAGCTAAAATCACTCTAACATCTGGCCTTGAATGGCTTAGGATAAAATTTTACCTTTAGCGAATAATTTAGTGTTGTCCCTAAAATAAAGATTGATTTGGGTGTAAGTTTTGATTTTAAAATCTAAACTTTTCAATGTTAAAATGCTTTCTCGTATCCAGTTTTAATACCTCATTATAGGTTGATTCCCGTGTAACAGTAAACAAACTGAAATTTGCACAGCAACAACCAATGGCGTGAGTAGGGCGGGGTTATCTTTTTTGTTCGACTAATGGCAGACAGCAGGAAAGCTGTTTGAAAATGGTCGTTATTTTTGTGATTCCATTTGGCAGTTATGACACACTTCACCTTAGTAGTGCATAACAGAGTGACGCATTTTTCAGGATTTTCAGTGCTTTCAGCGTCAACACAACAACAGAAGCCTGCGTCATGGAATCGGCCCGCCGTCTGCCTTTTCGATCACATGATCTGAGCCTTTCCGAAGGGCTGCAGAGATGGAGCTGCTCTTCAATTCCAACTCCGCTCTCCTCTCAGCTTTCAAGCCGCTCAGCTAATTCCTTCACTAAGCTGCACCTACCCTGAGGAGGCACTGAAGTATTCAATACTCAGTCAATCCATTAGGAACTGAAGCAGCTGCCTCAGCTCCAGCCGAGAAGAGATTCAATTTCCATGGAGCTGAAGAGAAGCCTGAAACCTCTGAATGAATACAATAACAAATTCCATGAAATTAATAATTAAAGACAGAGAAAGACTGCGGGGACCAGGGTGAGTCGATAGGAAGAATAAAACCATATCCCCGTTTCAGATATACACAGAAGCCTGCAGCTCTTAGAAAAACCTGAACGGGGGAAAAGAAAACACTATTTGAAAGCCTTGTGGCATTTTCTGTTCCTTAGGCCTCCCTTCATCTCTCTCCATGCTGTTCTTCTCATTGCCTGCTTGAAATTCAACCTTAAAAATAAGAGTTTAAACTTAAATGTCTGTTATTCACCTGTCTGACTGTCAGGTTGTGGGCCTGCGCTACATAAAACTTAATTTGTTTTTCTGTCACAGCTAGATTTAAAAATTTAATTTTCTCTGCCAGGGTGTCATGCACCATTTATTTATTTGTTTTTAGGGGGCACAAGTGGCAGTTCTGTGGTCACAGGGGGCGATAAATCATGACCAAAAAACAACATTTCTTAAAGCTGCAGTCCGTGACATTTGGCCCTCTAGTGGTTAATAAACAGAACTGCACGCGTCTTGTGGAAGAACATTGTAGCCGGAGCTACTTTTCTCTTTGTAAGTGTATGTCTTTTTTTTCAGTCTATGGTATGTCTATGGCGAGTCACACAGTTACTGTGATACTCTGCGGCGGGTCCTACCAGTCCGGTCTGAAATAGTCCGAATATAAACACTTATTATAAGTGTACCATAATGATTGAGGATAAGACAAAAACACGGTTTGGAAAATGGATTCATGTTGTACATTTTCATAATATAATTTTTGTAAATTTTGAACACAAAAAAAGTTACAGACAGCAGATTTAAAAACTCAGTAGTGGTACAAACAAAAACATATTTTTTGTATTCCTTTGTATACATTACCAGTCAAAAGTTTGGAATAATTAAAGCTGCTGTCAGTAACTTTTTCTGGTTAAAAATGATCCAAAATCAATTTTTGAGCAAGTACATAACCAGCCAGTGCTCAAATCTATCTCCTTACCTTAGCTCCATTCACAACAGTAAGCTTGTAATAATGTTTGGTAACACTTTAGAATAACTCACGCTACGAAGCATTAGTTAAGCACTAGTAAATAGACAATTCATCATTTATAAAGCATTAATAGACATTAGTAAGACGTTTATAAATACAGCTATAAATGCTTTGTTCTTGATTTATAAGCATATCTATAATGAGTTTAATAATTGTATTTTCATACTTTATTAATGATCAATTTATCATTTCTAAATTATGTATTACATTATTCACAAACCAGTCATTCAGGAGTTGTCAGTTGTTCATAAGATCATTGAGGAAGTGAAAGTAAATGATTAATAAAATATTTAAATGTACATTTATGCATCTCAATATTCAGACATATAGTATTAGTTACTCATTGTGTTAATACATGCTTTATCAACACATATTCCTAGTGTCAAAACTATCTCAGTACTAACTTTAAAACATTAGAGAACAGCAGAAGATCACTGACCCTTTAAATCACATTTATAAAAGCTTTACAAAGCATAAATAGTCTTCACTTTAGATGAGCTCACAAAAATAGTTAACTGACTACTTTTAAATGTTTTATAACTACCTGAATAATCATGAATTACAGTAAGAATGTGTTAATAAAGCATTTATTAACACACTAAGTAACTATTACTATATGTAAATAATAAGATGTATAAATGAATGTTTAAATAGTTTATTAATCATTTACTTACACTTCCTAAATGAATTACTGACAACTCCTAAATAACTGGTTTGTAAATAATGTAATACTTAATTTAGAAATGATAAATTGATCATTAATAAAGTATGAAAATACAATTATTAAACACATTATAGATATGCTGATAAATCAAGAATAAAGCATTTATAGCTGTATTTATAAACTACTTACTAATGTCTGTTAATGTTTTATAAGTGATTAATTAACTATTAACTAATGCTTAACTAATGCTTCATAGTGTGCAGTTATTATAAAGTGTTAATGGGGGTATAATTCGGGTGGTACAGGTGGGTTTCCATGGGAAATTCAAGCATGCAGCCGTTTGTCTTTGCGTCACTACATCACGTTTGTAAACAGAAAGGAGTCCCAGCTAGTAGCTATATGTGAGGATGCTGCTGGTAGCATTAACAATTTGAGAACAACGTATAACAATAAAAATAATTTGCACGGTTTGACGTGATCTGAGCTAAGATCGTTAGATTTAATCACCATTGGCAGCGCGATTTATGCTTTTTTCCTCAGTTGGTCAGAACAAAAGTAGCAGACATGTTAGTTCACCCAAAAAGGACATTTCTGTCATTTATTACTCACCCTCATGCCATTCCAAACCCGTAAGACCTTTGTTCGTCTTCAGAACACAAATTAAGATATTTTTTAATACTTTTTGTGCACCCAAAAAATAAAATAATGACTTTTTTTCAACAGTATCTAGTGATGGGCGATTTCAAAACGCTGCTTCATGAAGCTTTGAAGCTTTACAAATCTTTTGTTTTGAATCAGTAGTTCGGAGCGTTTCGAACGAAATTTCGAAACGCTTATGAAGTAACAAAGCCTCATTTACTGAAATCGCGTGACTTTGCCTCACTGAGCCATCAGATTTTATCAAAAATATCTTAATTTGTGTTCTGAAGATGAACGAAGGTCTTATGGGTGTAGAACAACATGAGGGTGAGTAATTGATGACAGAAATGTCATTTTTGGATGAACTAACCCTTTAAATTGATCAAAAGTAACAAAAAACATATAATGTTATAAATGTTTTACTTTTCAAATAAATGTTGTTTATTGAATTTGTTTCATCAAAGAATCGTGAAAAAAATTGGTTCCACAAAAATATAAAGCAGTTTTCAACATTGATAAGAACTATTGTTAATATTTGATTACCAATAAAAATTGATAACAACTGAGCACCAAATCAGCATATTAAATTATTTTTGAAAGATCATAAAATAGAACATATAATAAAATAGTTATTTTAAATTTGTAATATTTTACAATATTGTTTTTACTGTAAATAAATGCAGCTTTAGTTAGCATAAATTACTTTTTTTCAAAAACATTAAAAAGTATGTATTGTAAACTCTTGACTGGTGGTGTAAATAGTTATGTATATTTTATATACATTTGGCTCAGTTGGTTTGAATCAGTTTTTTAAAGAGACTATTTTAGATTAATAAAAGGGTAAAATGGGAGAACAGGAAGGTAAGTCACAACCTATTTATGACAGGCTGTTCCAGGTAAATTGCAGACAAGTTCCAAACGACATCCGCCTGTGTTCGAATCAGACACGGAAAAAAAAAACACACACACACACAATGGCATGATCCTGGTACAAAAGCTCGTTGTCTCGGTCTGTGCTCTCCAGGGTCTTCACGCAGGAACATTTTCTTCAGATGGGAAAGGTGCTTGTTACCCAGTACCAGCAACAATGTGGATGTCTCTCTCACACATGGAGGATAGAGTTTCTAATGTGAACGGTAAAAAGGACAAGCAGCCATAGGAGCACAGCCAATTAAAGCCGACAATAGAACAATACAGAAAGCCTCAAACGGCTCCAAATAGGCATAGGCCTCAAATTGAAACCCTTTGCTTTTGGTGAAAACAGTGTCATCATCTTCAAGGAGAAGTTTGAAAAGAGAAGCTTTATTTTTTGAGAAACTTTTTATTATCATCCAAACAGAGAGGAATCTGATTGGTTGCAACAGATCAAGGTGATTATAATTAGAACTGAGGCAACATCCTTCAAGAGTTTTATTTTTGTGCCATGAATGATTGTATTTACAAGGTGTGAGGATGTGAACAACATCACAATCGTGTGAATACCAGGAGGAAGTCAGTAGGATTTTTTTGGCAGCATGTCAATTAAAGAGTCATGTCGGGAGCTAATTGGAGTTGATCATAATCAATTAATGTTGGAAGTATAAATGTTGGAAGTTGTAAATGGAAGTACTGTTGGTGAAGACAGCTCATTTAACTGGTATATTAGGCATCAGGCTTGACAGCACAAAAAATGGTAATCTACACTGATAAACCATCATTCGCACACCTAATGTGCAATCAATAAATTGCCCAACACATCATTTTATAGGGCACAACTTTCGTTTTACATTACAGCAGTGCAAAAAAAAGTTGGTCTATGACAAAAAACTGTTTATACAAATGATATAAGGTATAATATTTTTTCTTCAAAACCACATATTTGCTCAGAACTCATTTTGCAGCAAAACTAGTCACAAGAGACAGAAAGAGACAGCAACTATAGCTAACATGTTAACACTGCTAATGTGGGAATGAATGTCTTTATGAATTATGCCTTTTCTCAGCATGGATTTGATGCATAGGTTTTCATCATGAACATTTTTAACATTTTAAAGACATAAATCAACATAACATTAGCTAGCTTTATACACTACCATTCAAAAGTATAGGGTCTTTTTAAATGTTTTTGAAGTTATTTTTGAAGGTTGCATTTATTTGATCAAAAATACAGTGAAAACAGCAATATTGTGAAATATTGTTACAATTTAAAATATCTGTTTTCTATTTGAATATAATTTAAAATGTAATTTAGGCTGAATTTTCAGTATTAGGCAAGTCTTCAGTGTCACATGATTCTTCAGAAATCATTCTGATTTGCTACTCAAGAAACATTTCTTCTTATTATCAGTGTGCTGATTAATATTTTCACGGAAAAGTGATACATGTTTTTAAGGATTCTTTGATAAATAAAAAATCCATTCAACAGCATTTAGTTTTTGGTACATTATAATTGTCTTTTATCATCACATTTGATCAATTTAATGTATTTTTGTGAAATAAAAGTATATATTATTTTTTAAAAATCTGAACGGATGCATATATTATCATATTAGACAGTACTGACATAAGAAGTATGCTAGCTTGCAAAAATAGGCTTAGCTAGTCCATACATTGAAGGGTTAGTCCACCCAAAAATAAAATTTCTGTCATTAATTACTCACCCTCATTTCATTCCACACCCGTAAGACTTTTGTTCTTCTTCGGGGCACAAATTAAAATATTTTTGATGAAATCCGAGAGGTTTTTTTAATCCCCCATAGAAAGCATCGAAATTACCATAATTTAAGGTCCAGAAAATTAGTAAAGACATCGTTAAAATAGTCAATGTGACTACGGTGATTCAACCTTAATGTTATGAAGTAGCAAGAATACTTTTTGTGCGACAAAAAGACACAACACAAAAATAATCACTTTATTCAACAGTCTGGTCTCTTGCCACATTGGACTATTAGACTGATGTCTTTAATACCTTTCTGGACTTTGAATGACAGTAATTATGTTGATTTCTATGGGGGATACAAAACCTTTTGGATTTCATCAAAAATATCTTCAAATATCTGTGTTCCAAAGATGAACGAAGGTCTTATGGGTTTGGAAGGACACAAGGGTGAGTAATTAATGACAAAAATTTCCTTTTTGAGTGAACTAACCCTTTAATAACACCAAAAAAGGACAATCAAATGAAATGAAAAAGGAAAAAACATGCACTGCAGATTGCAAACTTTAGAGGCTTGATTTGAAGTTGTGAGCGTGTCCTCTTTTAGAACATGTTGATTTATTCATGTATGTTTTGCACCAGGCCTGAGGCTGCAGGGAAAAGAGGCCACTGTCAGCCCTTCCTCCCGCACAAACCCCAAAAACACGCTCACGCCGGCGAGCTGACAGTCACGCGCCTGTCTCCGCGGATCTCTCCAGATGCACGTCACAGGGATCAAAGGCTGGCCCTTGTCACCACCGCGTGGCTCATGACAGTCATCACGGAGAAGAATAATTCAAGGGACGAAGCCCACCGGGGAAAAGGGCACCGGCACACATGTGTGTAATTCTTTTTAGCACACAAACTCAATGTTCTCTCCTCCCCACCTGCATTTGCCCCAGGCACAGAGGCTTACAAAAACTCACCTCCCCTTCCAGCTCACATGATAAATATGAGAGGTTTGAAAACCCTGATCAGGGAGTGACAAACAGGATTACATGCTGTTTGCACCTGGTTGTCATAATTAGAGCACTGATGACAGGGGAGGAGTTAATTGAGATGAAGATCACACCGAGGTGAGTGCGATACGCACGCGGCTCTGCATGAGCGCTCAACGGCTGTTTAGAGTGATAATTACTCCCTCGGTCACCTTAAACAGCATTAGCAAGCTTTTCGACAGTTAAGGCCCGAAACATAGCCTACTTTACACAAGGATGTGAACACAAATGCGGCCAGGTGCATGTGCTTGAATTTGTGTCTTGTTGAGTTCTGATATCCGCCACAAGGAGTGCTATTGTGTAAACTTCTTCAACTTCTGAAGTTTCAGCTCAAAATACCCCACAGATTATTTATTACAGCTTGTCAAATTTGCACTTATTTGGGTGTGAGCAAAAACACGCCGTTTTTGTGTGACCCTTTAAATGCAAATGAGCTGCTGATCCCGGCTCCCTTTCCAGAAGAGGGCGGAGCTTTAACAGCTCACACTTCGATTGCTCAACAACAACAAAGCTGGAGAATCTCACGCAGCCATAATGAGGATTGTCAGTAATGGTGTTCAGCCTTACATTGTTCAAACCGGAGTCGGACACTGACGGAGAGACTCAGGAAGAAGTTACAACTTTTAGAATGCATCTAGTTGTTTCTGAATGGTTAGTTAGATAAATTTATGTAGTTGCTGTGGTGTTCAATTCAACTCATGGACTAGCATGCGCTGTCATGTTAATCTTTTGTACAAATCCAGCGTTGAATTGAACCCCGTTTGTGAAGCAGTTCGCTGTAAAATGACGGCATGGCAACAACACTCTTCCTCTTCTCAGCAGCACAACATGGCCTCACCCCCTTTGTTTTGTGTTCTCAGGGGCAGGGTTTATGTAAATTTTGGGGTTTGTGATGTCACAAACCTGGGAAGAAGCTCGTTGTAGTCCCTACCAGCCATTTGTTGTCCTTAAAAAGCGATTTCTGTAAAAGAAATTATCTCCCTTTGCATTGAACTTTGAGCATCATAACTTTGCAGATGTTGATTATGCTCAAACAGCAACATTACACACTAACTAAAGATAAAAAAGTGAAATCAAGGACCCCTTTAAGTGATAAAAAGCAGTTGCAAACATTTAAAAAAATACACTTACTCATTTCAACACCAATAAAATGTCCAAAACATAAACCAATATGTAATATCTAATTAATTTATCTTACACTGGAAATTTTTCCTCAGATTCTCATAATTTTGAGCAGAGTTCATAAACATGATGAATGATGGGATAGGCTTAGTCTCAAATACCGCTCCGAAGCTGCTGTTGATTTAGTGTGCATTAAGGACTCTGAGCTTTGGTATTTTTTTCGACCAGAGAGTCTTGCGGACTTACTTCCTGTCACATGCACACACTCTCTAGTGGCCAAGGCTGCAAATGTGGGTATTGGGACAGGCCCTGTAAATGTGAACTGAATTGGCCACACCCCATGGGGAGTTGAATTGGAATGACAGGAAGAGGAATCGTTCTGTGTCTGTAAAGCCACTTTTCCACTGAAATTACCTAGAACAATTTGTCCCAGGAACTTTTTTCCCAGGAACTTTCCCCCAGGAGTGTTGCTGTCTGCGTTTCCATTGTAGTCTAAAGCTGTGTTTCCCAACCCTGTTCCTGGAGGCACACCAACAGTACACATTTTGAATATCTCCCTTATCTGAACCATATATTTCTGGTCTTGGAGTTTCTACTAACGAACTGATGAGTTGAATCAGGTGTGTTTGATTAGGAAGATGTGCCTCCAGGAACAGGGTTGGGAAACACTGGTCTAAAATACCGTAAATATTAAGTCCGGTAACGTAGGACTTCACGTGACTTTCCAGTTCCTGCTGGATTTCGTTCTCCACATATAAACTTAATAAAGCCTGAGCCTCGCTGTCGGTCCATTGGTCTTATTTTTAAAACTCCATTGATGATTTGAAGAGTAAAAAACTCTTACTGCATGCACTGCAACAGATTTTTTAAAAATGGTGGTTGAAATAAAATGCTGCATAGAGTCAACCAATCAGCATGTTCAGTGCTCAAGTCCCACCCCAGAAAGTTCCTGAACTTTGAAAAAGTACCTCATTCTTTCTGAGGGGAGATTTTTACCCAGAACTTTATTTAGACTCTGGCTCCTTTGGTCGAAACACACCGAGTCCCACCCCAAAGTCCCTAGATCCCAGGGAAAGTTCCTGCAGAAACGCGGCTTGAGTTCTAAAAAACCTTTGTAAAACATTTTTCAGAACTTTCAAACAAGGTCTTGTCTTGACAAACAAGATCACTTGTTTTGCATTCAAACATCCTTGTATTCTAACTCAAATTGCAATTCTGTTTGCTTCCTCAATTCAAATTCAATTCATTTCTGCATGGTCCACAACCCTGTCAGCTACTGGTAGAGAAAATTCAAGTTTAAAGGGATAATTCACACAAAATTAAAATTCTGTCACAATTTATTAATTCCCATGTTGCTCTAAATCAGTATGACTTACTTTCTTCTGCAGAACACACACAAAAAAACCAATCAAGCTTCTAAACCAAACAACGTTGAAACCCATAGGCTTTCATTGTATGGAAAGAAAACCTGAAACATTCCTCAAAATATCTACATTTTATGTTTCACAAAAGAAAGAATACAGTTTTGGAATGACATAAGGGTGAGTACATGATGACATGATGGTATCTTTATTGACCACTAGAGTTTCCACCAGGGCAACACAAGTGTGTAGAACGGGCTTTTGTGTATTTTTGTGAGGTGTTTCTTGCCTAACTCACATAAAAAAGTGTCTGGAAACAGGTCTAAGAAAGCATAAGTTATAAAGATATCACCATGATATTCTCTCTGAAATTCTAAGGCAGCGTTGATGTTTAACTCCAAACCTTTGTGTTTATTTTACAGAGTTCTTCACAGTTTCTCTCTCATTGACGCACGGCAACACGATCTTTCCCACAAAATTCCAAACCACATCAATATTAAATAGATCTAGTGAGTCAGGTAAATTATGTAGATTGTGTTTTGAAAGGCTGGGAATGCTTCTCAGATCAGTGCTGGATGAGCCGCTCCACCTGGGTGCGTTTTGATGTGACTGCGGAAAGGAGCGCTTCCATTAGCCGCGTTCACATTATTGATACACACGTTTTGAAGAGAGAACGCGGGAACAGAGGCTTTTCAGTGACTGTTTTTAGACGAAGGAGCTGCTGTTTGTACTGAGCAAAGGCTTTTGTTCCCAAGCTACACAGGTTTGCACCCCACAGTCAGAAACACAGTTGAAGAAATTGAACAGAAAGTCATATTTTACTAACACAACACCTAGTTTGCAACAACTTGATAATAATAGCATGAAAATAAAGGACCTTTGCAAGCAAACTGTGTCTGGGTTTTAACTCGCAGGCTCCTGGCAAGATGTTTTCATTATCAAAGCTCCGTTTTCTCAAACATAATTGTCTTTTATGTTATATATGTGAGCTATGTGCACCCAGCATTTATTTGCGCTATTGTGAGAGAACTCATACTGTAAAGATCTCACACTGACATTTAGCTGCTCGTCTCCATTTTAAGAATTAATGCTGCAGTCATAAACCATATAAATATAGGTGGTTAGATCTAGCCTGGTTTGCAAAGGATGATCTATGTGCTATAAAAGGAGGCTGAAGGACCTTTTTCATATATTGAAGTGGGAAATATATATATGTTTTTTATTGAAAAGTAGCCTAATGTAATGTGAATGAAAATTAATTATCAAAGAGTCTGTTTTGATTAAAAAGCATTTAAAATTATATAGTGCAGAGCAAAATGTGAAGCCATATGCAAACACTTGATATAGCAAGACATTTATGTAACATTTAAGTGCATACTTTTTCAAAATAAAAACATTGGTGTACATTTTTCTATTTATTTCAGTGTATTTTAATTTTTCATAACCTTTTGTCATCTAGAGAGGTCAGTGTGGGTCCACATTTGTCCTTTGCAACAAATCCATTCTCCATTATGGAGAACTTGCAGAAAACAATTTGGCGCAGTTGAGGAATTCTGCTTCTGTTTTTTTTTTTTTTACTGCAAATAATAGGCTAACCATTCACTTATTCACCAGTAATTGAAAAACTGCTGAATAACCCTGACCAAACTTGAAAATAATACTTAAAATATGTGATTTTTATTGGCTAAATGAATTTTAAAAATCATTACATACTTGAACAAATTACCTGAAAATTAATCTTTTGTCATTGCATTCCCTGACCTCATGGATCTGAAAAATGTTGCTGTTTAGTGACAAATGGGTGGTGAAAGTGCTGCAGTGTTCCTTGTTGCTTTATGAAGTGTTTCAGGAGAAAATAAAATCAGAAGTGTCTTTTTCCTTGGGAACATTTAGCCCCTTGTACCCTACCCTCGATCATAGCATTTAACCCCAGGTTACCCCCATTGAGACTTAGAGAGTACTGAACGTAACTTAGCAGTTTCCACTGACTGTGGATGTACATGAATCTATTCTCAAAAACTCAATTCTGTTCTTCTCTATGCTCCTTTCTGCTACACACTGCAATCCATTGAAGTCAGTAATGCAAATATAGGCTACTATTAAAGGGTTAGTTCACCCAAAAATGAACATTTCTGTCATTAATTACTTACCCTCATGTCGTTTCACACTCATAAGACCTTCGTTCATCTTCGGAATACAAATTAAGATATTTTTGATGAAATCCGATGGCTCAGTGAGGCCTGCATTGCCAGCAAGACAATTAACACTTTCAGTGCCCAGAAAGACGTATTTAAAACAGATCATGTGATTATAGTCGTTCAATATTAATGTTATGAAGCGACGAGAATACTTTTTGTGAGCCAAAAAAAAAACAAAATAACGACTTTATTTAACAATATCTAATGATGGGCGATTTTAAAACACCACTTGATGAAGCTTTGAATCTTTTGTTTAGACTCAGTGGTTCGTAGCACGTATCAAAGTCACGTGATTTCAGTAAACGAGGCTTAGTTACATCATAAGTGTTTCGAAATTTCAATGGTTCACCACTGGGGGGCATGACTTTGGCAGTTTGATACGTGCTCCGAACCACTGATTCGAAACAAAAGATACGTAAAGCTTCAAAGCTTTATGAAGCAGTGTTTTGAAATCCAATGTCACAATGCCAAAGTCACGCCCCCGTTAACTGAAATCACGTGACTTTGGCAGTTTGATGCGCGCTCCGAACCACTGATTCGAAACAAAGGATTCAAAGCTTCATGAAGCAGTGTTTTGAAATCGCCCATCACTAGATATTGTTGAATAAAGTCATTATTTTGTTTCTTGGCGCACAAAAAGTATTCTCGTCGCTTCATAACATGGTTAAACCACTGTAGTTACATGAACTGTTTTAAATATGTCTTAAGTAGCTTTCTGGGCATCTGAAAGTGTTAATTATATTGCTGGCAATGCAGGCCTCAGTGAGCCATCGGTTTGAATCAAAAATATCTTTGTGTTCCAAAGATGAACGAAGGTCTTAAGGGTGTGGAACGACATGAGGGTGAGAAATTAATGACAGAATTTTCATTTTTGTGTGAACTAACCCTTAAAGAGGCAAAGATAATATAGCTAGAACGTTATCCCTCTTGTATTTATGTTTGGCATCACTGAGAGGGTTGGGACCGGACCCTATGGTCAGTTTGTTCCTGAACAGCTATTTATTTCCTCTCAGGTTTCAGTGGCCTTTATAAAAGCTTTATTTTTTTTAGCTGTAAGGAGAAATGATCTAATTCATACAATTTGCTGAGGCTAAATTTAGAGAGTAATTGCTAGTGAAGGTGCTCTCATCAAGAGCCACAGGTGGTTGTTTATTTCTCCCCAGACACCTGCAGCTTTTTCAGAAAAAGCATTCTGAATAAGTTCAGATCAAAGACAACAACTTTAGGTTCTTGTCAGAAAATGGTCCACTGTGTTCAGCACGGCAGGAATGTTTGAGGATAGTATTGCTTACGTTGTGGCGGAAGGTTGGCCAGATAGATGATGTTGTGTGTCTTTAATTGGCTTTCAATCATCGGGCTATTGTGGCCTGATCCTTACTGATGTGCTTCCAGCTCTGCCTGTTTCATTTACGACTATGAATAAATGAGCAAAAAGCAAAAATTATGACATGTAATCTTCTGACGTTTTGGCAGTGCCATTTATATTTGCACTTCTGTGTTTTGGAAATTGGATTTCTTTCAGGTAGAAAATAGCATTTCTTTCTGATGCAAAATTGTCTGGAAGTCACACTGAGAAATCCAATGAATGAGAATCAAGAGTTGAGAATCATATCTTCACCATGTATTCTGTCTCGAGTCGTTTTGCGTTAAGCGGCGTATTCTGTCGAACATCCCTCTGGCTGAATTCGCATCACGCACGCGAGGTACGAGCGCGCGCACATATAGTTCAGCGCGGGACGCAAATATCACAGCGCTCGCCGCAATACTTCTGAGAAAATTAGACGTTTAGTTTTAAATGAGAGGCGCAATTCTGCATGATACTATTTCAAGCTCCAATGAAACTGAACCTTTGGTGCACTCTCGCCGTCTGATAGGAAAATAGTGTATCGGGTCTTGTCATTTTTCATCAAGCCTTGAGATTTTTTGATCTTTTATGAGAACGCACTGTCAGGAACAGTTTACATGACAAGAAGGTTTGAAAACACATCAATCATTCCGTTGATAAACATGGCTCATGTCATCTCCTCTTCCTGTCTGCTCTCTCCATTTATCCCACTTGTGAACGTGTCCTTATTATGTCACGTCCAATTAGTGAAATGCCTTTGGAAAATGGAGACCTCTTGATTGGTGACAGAGAAGAAAAGCTTTGGCACACGCTGGGAATGTTGGTGTATGGATTCTGACACTGACACCCTGTGCTCCATGTCTTTGAATATCTATTTTACAAAGCGAATGCTCATAAAATGTGTAAAATATCCCTCTAAAATGTTATTAACTCAAGCCAGCCCAATGTAAACACTCTTGAATTATAGTGGGGGAATATATATTTTTATACCAAATCAGCTAGGAGTGTAAAAAGATAGAGGAGCACTCTGAAAATACGCATCAGTGACAATGTTATGAAATTGAGGATGACACCTCTAAAATTACCCAAACCTTTTCAGTCTGACAGCTGTAGCAGACTGGCACTTTAAAATGAACAGCTCCTGTTTTCAAAACCCAACAGCGGCTCTATCAGCACGGCCACGGATAGTTTCGCAGAGGGCCGGTTCTAATCGTAAAGGTTCAGTGTTTTTGGCAGGAGAAGGCAGGTTCCAGATAAGGCGAGGATTTATGCACAGACAAGATTAGAAATCCGCGCGGCTCTGTCACAGCACACTTCCTCCATGCAATGCAGTGATACTGAAACTAATCTCGCGGTAAACATATTGGAGATCCTGTAACACAAACCTAGATGGGAAGGAATGGGCTAATCTATCTGCATTCGCTCCATCGGACTCCACAAAGGACGACGTTTGCCGCGGATGCAGGCTGAGACGCTTTGCAGATGTGGCCTGTGAATGAACCTTTTAAAAGAGGGACGATGCTCAGTCCAGTTCTATAGAGATATGAGTGCAGATCAATATCTCCCGCTCAGCCAATAGCAGCTCTCACACGATTAAAAACGGACAGGTAACCCAGAGGAAAATGGCATTGCTGTAGCTCAGGAGACTTAATGGAGATGTTTCATTGAATTATCTACAAGAAAAAATAGAAACAAATGGTACTATTAATATTTAATTACCCAGATCATTTGGTCTTGGAAGAAGTTTTTTGAGTATTGTGTGTTTATTTTTAAGATATTCATATATTACTGAGATTTTTAAGCTAATTAAATGTCAGTGCCATCTTGGAGAAACAATTAAGACTTTTCTTGAACTGAAATATTTCACATTGATTAGCTACCACTCTGAATATCAATTATAATAAACACCTTTTTTGTTTAGTAAATTACATGAACATGAACATGATTTTACCACAACATGTCTCTCGATCATCATCTTTGTTGATCCTGGAACAGCATTCCAATCAACCAATTAGATTTGAGGAACAAGTTTACACACTGTAAATTACGGTAACTCCAACCATTTGAGGAAACCAATTGCCTTAAACCAATTCAGTTTTAAAACCAATAAGTATGAGTACTGTAAACTCATATTGTTAAATTCACTTATATTTTAGTGTCGGTTTAGTCAATCATTAGAGAAAAACTCAACTTAAAGATTTTAAGTTTATTCCACTCATTCAGTTTGATTTCAGATAACAAATCAAAGTCTTAACAACTATATAGCTACTTAATCGGTTTGAGGAAACCGATTGCCTTAAATGATTTAAGTTCATCGAACTCAATAAAGTTACACAAGACTTAATCTCAGCCTCAGACGTCATGCCCACGGACAGTTGGCTGATCGTCTGATGCACATGGCACACTTAACTGGAAACACTTCAGGACTTTCGAAGTCGTCATGTGGTTGGTTGAATTCTACAGGACGTCCGGGAGATGTGTGTGTCGAGTTCTTTAACGGTCCGCCTGGAAACAAATGACTCCAAGCCTCTTGTGCAGGAAGAAAGCTGTTATGTTTAGAACTGTGACAACGAGTGCATACCAGGATCAACTAAACGCTGGATTTTCGAAAGTATGTGAAATTCGCGCCTCCATTGTTGCAGTATACTTTCACAACATTCTTGAATGAACAAATTATTAGATGCACGCCGGTCTGTTATTGTAGGGACGTCGACTTTACATTTTCACACCCCTAAACATGATGTGGAATAAAACGAACTGTGATTGGTTGCGTTATTGTCAGTCAAATGTCCTCTTGTGCGGTCCTTGGCCAATGAAAGCTGACCTTCTGCCATCAGTCTGAAGGTCTGGCTATGCGAGACTACATAAGACTAAGCAAAAACTAACATTGATACAAAGCAATGATGACAGAAAAGGAGCATTGTAAAAAATCAGTAAGTTCAGAATACTCAAACCATTTAAGTATTTACATTTAACTCAATCATATTAAGTTCAGCTTGCTAAAATTTTTGTGTTTTCTCAACTTTTTGTTGTATAAACTGAATACAACAAGTTGAGAAAACAAAAACCCGCTGAAGTTTGTTGCCTTAAACTTTTAAGTTATCTCAACTTTTGATTTTTTACAGTGTACAGTGAGCTTTCATTATTATTTGAGTGAAACAAACTCATTTCATTTAATTTATTTCACTGTTTTACAGTGTAGTAGTAGTATGTCAAGTTTAGGCTTACAATCAGGGATAGGTACTTCTACGTCAGTGTTATTCATCATTTCCCTCTGATTTTAGGGATAAGTTATGGGGCAGGTTAGGGATAAGTTTGGTTAGGACTAAATTTTTGGACTGGATTGATCCAGGAACATGTCTTGCTTGGCAAAATCACAGTGACCCATTTGGTATATGATTCTATTATTAAACTTTTTATTTGATTTTGGTTGGGCTGGATGAAGCTGTGTGTGTTTAACAACTCCTCTCCGCTCATTGCAAGTCTGAATTATACCACTTTGCTCTAAAATATTTAACAACATCGGTTTAAGGGCTCATTAACAAATTGGTCAATTCAGCATCCGATAAAGAGGTCCATCTGTTTTACTGAAGGCCCCATGTGGGCCGCTCTGAGATTCGCAGCAGAAAAAAGTGATGTTTATAAATAATATTGGTTAAAGAGACATTTTTCACAAGTCACCGCCATGTCACATGTGAAAATTTTTATTCAAATAAATATTGTGGGACGATCACCACTGAAAAGTGTGCCTAATCTTTTAAATGACACTGTAAACATGGAAGCTGATTCCTTGCTGATCAGCCCTCCATCTGGAAACCCATCTGTACCTCCTGTTTTATGGATCTGATTCCCACTGTATCCAATACTCACATGAAGGTTAATGACTCGACAAACTGTAGCATGCTAAGGTCACGCATTAGCCACAAACAGGGTCAGGAAGGGTAACCAGAGCTGTTAGCATATGGGTAAATATTGAATATGAAATAGGATAAGCTTAGGGATAGATCTAGAGACAATGCTTAATGTGACCGTACACACTAAAGACTATCCGCTGGGATTATTTATTTATTTGTCATATCTATTCTAGGGCAAAGCTATTCTGTGACATGAAGCAATTAACACTGTAACAAGATAACGTCTTTGTGAGGGAACGCTTGATTCAAGGCAATTTAGAATAGCTTTGCTGTGGTTGTATAGTTAAAGATCCCTCATAATACATTTTAAAAAGATACTGTCAAAAAGATATAGTGTCAATGATGCTCTACTTCACACAAAATAAGAGGTACTATGATAAGAAAAGATTGATTACCCCATGCTTTAGGAATTTTTGATATTGCGTGGAGTCCTAGGGTGGAAAAGAACCATTAACCGCACCTGCTGTTGCATTACCTACATCTGTTCCTTATTACAGTGAAGCAAGACACATGCTTCCACATGATGTGCCAGCTTGACGCACTAGCTCATAAACGTTCCGGTTTGTTTGACGCTTTAATGACGGATCAACGATCGACCCATAATTGGACACTTCAGCTGTTTAGATCTTGCTGAAACTTCATGAAAATCAAATGCACTTTCATAAATTCTCCATAATTTCCATGCACTTTCCACATCATGTAACTTCATAATATTAGCATGTAATTCTAATGTAATTCCAGAAAAAAATATAATATATTGAATTAGTGAACCTGAACCTATTAGTGAACCTTATTCTGTGCAAATTAACAGCAACAAAATACACAGGCAGGCGTGTTTGAATCAGTCAACAGAGAAGAATTACTTTTTGCGTATGCGGCAATAGTTCAACATACAATACATTTTCTAATTTTCAAGAGAACAGAAGTCATGTGTTACAGGATTTATGATAGTTTCATCAACAGTTACTGACCTTTCATATCTATGTGATTTAATTCATCAGAAATAATTATATTGCTGGCTTTTGTAAATTTTGAACGGTGCAATGTACAGTAATTGTTTTATATCTCTGTGCAAAACAAGCTCAGTTTATGGTAAAAATATAAATATTTAGCCTAAATTAGGCTTTAAAATTTTATCTCAGTTAGGCTAATTTATTATATTTAATTACTATGCAAATATACAAATATATTAATTTGAATAAACAAAATGTTACAAGTATTTTTGTATAGCTAAGTTACGGCCATTCAACATTTTGATTTTATGATATTTTATAGGCCTACTCCCACCGCTTTCATCAGAAGCTTATATGCTCAGGTGGTCAGAATCTTTTACAAGATCCTTTTACCAGTAGGCTACTGTGATTACTTTTACATCTTATATCATATGCAGTATGCAGAACTGCCTGACGCTGAAAATCGTTTCGACAAGACCTAATCTCACAATTCACCCTCATGTGGACATGCGGATTTTGACCTTTCCAATATGGAGGACATCCGGAACGGATCTCTCAAGTAGGGTGAACTTGAGGCTGGTATGTTTTCTCGCCGTTGTGCACGAAAGTTAAGAAATACCAGATTGTAAGTAAAATTCTGTATAAGTACTGGTAGAAAAAGCGTTTTAATTCTGGTTTGTGTTGTATTGTCGGAAGTAGCCTATATTCAGAGTTTTAATAGCGTGCTGTGTAGACCCTATTAATGTTGACATGCACGCAAATTTTGTCCGTTCACATTGCTTGTTGCATGTTTCATATGATTTTTAGAAATGTAAAACATGGTGCAGTTTGTTTTGCTTATGAATTGTCATTTTGCTTCAGAGACTGTCAACACATTTGTGTTTTGGATACTCTGTTATCTTATAGTAATATTAGAGATTTATTTTTCTGTCTAAAAGCAGGAACACACCAAGCTGACGGTTGGCCGTCGGGCAGTTTTTCTTCGTCGGCCAACTAAGTTTTCTCAGTGTGTTCCGCACCGTCGGCTGAATCCAGCGTCTGTATCCAAAGTTGCCCTGACACACCAAACCAATGCTAAACAGCCAACGGCCAAGTAACACGTAAGTTCTGCGCCTGCGTGAGATGAAATGCCTTTCCGAACCATCAGGTGGCAGATAACGATCACCAGCTTATTCCCGTCATGGCTAACGTGTTATCTTGGCTAATAACATTTATTAATTAGCTTATAAAGCCCACATTTAATGTGACTGAAAAAACTCAGTGTTTCGTTTGCATTGAGAAGGCGGGGTTTATGACTTGTACTGCATCCAGTACTTATCCACTTTCAACATAATTTCTTAGAAATGGCTTACTGCACCTTTAATTTAATTTGCAAATTGATGCTGAGTCTGACATTAAATGGTGTTGAATTGAAAGATACAGTTTGAGAGCTGAGATCGATCATTATCACAAACCTTATGAGATGGTCATGACCCAAATGTCAAATGCAGAGGTTTGGTTTCACCCTGAAGGAGTTTATTTTGTGATAATGACCAACTGAATGTACAATTATCCCACTTATTACATGGCTACTAAATAAATCAATATGAAATTATTGTAAGAAAAAAAGAGATTGTGGCATGATATTGTGGACTGACCGATCAGAATCACAAATTTCACAGTGCCACATAATTTTCATATATTAAACAGCTAGTTTTTTAGTTGATTTAACTGCTCTTCATTAGTATCAAAGCTCATTTACCCATGAGCATGTTCATCGGCATGTTTTTCTGTGATGGTGGCGTTTGAATAAGGGATCTGTGGATCTGTTTCCAACTGTTTTTAGAATGAATGCACATGTTCAGATGGCACAGGGAAGATCATTCATCAGGGGTTTTGAACAACAGTACACATGGACAGCGAGGAGGCATTTATCTCCCCGGAACAACACAAACACAGAGCTGCTGCCCTGGAGACTTCAGCTGCATGCTCAAATCACTATCCCTCTTCATATTCCACTGTGTCTAATTAGCCAATTCAGTCCAGACCACATTTATAGACCCGATGGAACATACAGACACACACACTTGTACACACATGCACACAAATAATCTGTCCTGGAATTCACATGTAAATTAGATTGCAGTTCAGAGAGCTGTGTTCCTACGGTGTGGGCGTCTGACTGTAGACACTTTGAAGACAATCTAGTGGAAAGGACCTGGGCATATATTTGATTAAAATCATTAGATTACGCATTTGCGTGTTAATAAATGCAATAATCATATTCCAAACTCTATTTGGAATATGCTATTCACGACACAGGCAGCCATCCACCCCAGCTTGTGATGCAGATTGGGCCAGTATGTTCTCTTGAGGAGAATCACACTGATGTCTTCTGACAAGCTTCATTCCACAGGAGAGAGGGGTCTGTCACCAGGACACCATCGCCCAAACGCTTGCCTGAGGCCGTCTTCCCCACTGACTCACATTCTACAAACAAGACACTAAAAATAACAGCGTCGAAAGGTAGAAAACAGCATGAAATATCCATGAAAAAGTCCAATGTATGATTTTCTTTAGGAACTCTTTCTATTGAAATTAGCTTTAGACTGTTTTTTTTTCCTACTGAAAGTATCACTAACTCCATTTCAAACCAATTTGTTTTAAAGAAGGTGGTGTAAATATATCCAGAATTAGAAATGCTTTACTCTGCCTTTAACAAAAATCATAGGAACTTAATAGATGTGGTTCTAAAACATCTAAAAGAAAAGCAATTTTAGGCTTATTTTCCAATTCAATAATTCTGAAATGATACCATACGGAGTCCACCTGGTGGGTGGATAAATTTAGAAGTTATTCAAACTGGTTTAAAAGTGCATGTTAAGAGAAACTTTATTAAGTGTGCAGGAACTAGCTAAATCTGTAGTGTGAAGAATTGTGGCTGATTTCACCTAATCACTACAAACTAGGTTGATGAAGAACTAGGTTCTTCATTTTAATAAGCTTTCTTGAATGTTACAGGACCAAATTTAGATATGATTAACAAGATTCTGCATTAGTCATTGTTGCTAATTTGTCTGTTCTCACTGTACGCTGACCTTCGCGTATGCTTAAAAAGTGAACTAGACTTTAGTTAGCATGAAATTAAAATTTGGTCTCACTTTATATTAAGTGGCATTAACTACTATGAACTTACAATTAAATTAATGATTTGATTAATGATTTGGACATACAACATGTTTTTCCATTGTACTTATATTTTAAAGGTGCCCTAGAATCAAAAATTGAATTTACCTCGCCATAGTTGAATAACAAGAGTTCAGTACATGGAAAAGACATACGTTGAGTTTCAAACTCCATTGTTTCCTCCTTCTTATATAAATCTCATTTGTTTAAAAGACCTCCGGAAAACACGCAGATCTCAACATAACACCGACTGTTACGTAACAGTCAGGATCATTAATATGCATGACCCCAGTATTTGCATATGCCAGCCCATGTTCAATGCATTACACAAGGGCAGGACGTCTGGATGTGCACAGCTGAATCATCAGACTAGGTAAGCAAGCAAGAACAATAGCGAAAAATGGCAGATGGAGCAATAATAACTGACATGATCCATGATATCATGATATTTTTAGTGATATTTGTAAATTGTCTTTCTAAATGTTTCGTTAGCATGTTGCTAATGTACTGTTAAATGTGGTTAGTTACCATTGTTTCTTACTGTATTCACGGAGACAAGAGCCGTCGCTATTTTCATTTTTTAAACACTTGCAGTCTATATAATTCATAAACACAACTTCATTCTTTGTAAATCTCTTCAACAGTGTAGCATTAGCCCGTTAGCCACAGAGCATATAGCCTCAAACTCATTCAGAATCAAATGTAAACATCCAAATAAATACTATACTCACAGGAATTGATGCATGCATGCAGCATGAATGATGAACATCTTGTAAAGATCCATTTGAGGGTTATATTAGCTGTGTGAACTTTATGCACTCTATAACTGAACTTATAGTCGAGAGCTCAGGAGAGCAGGGAGCGAGAGATTTAAAGGGGCCGCAGCCTGAATCGGTGCATAGTTAATGATGCCCCAAAATAGGCAGTTAAAAAAATGTATTAAAAAGCTGAAACTTCACAGACACATTCAGGGGACACCTTAGACTTATATTACATCTTTTGAAAAGACGTTCTACGGCACCTTTAAAAATACCTGCATGTAATGAAATTTGTAATTAATTTCTGTAAGTATATTTATAATTACACTGTTGGCCTATCCCTTACACCTTAACCCACCTGTAAACCTACCCATACCACCAAACCTGTCCCCAACTTTGCCCGTATCCCACCTCAATAGCAGCAAAAGTGTTTTACAATACAATATGAACACAATAAATACATTGTACTTATTTTTTGATATAAGTACAAAGTAGGTAAGGCCACATACTGTAATATAAAGTGTGACCGAAAATTCACCCTGTCTATTTTCTAAATGCATGTTATAGATCATGTTTCATTTAATTAAAAAATATCTAGCCTTGTTTAATCAAAATATCATAAGTGGATCTTCCAGTGAAAATGACAGTTCCCATTCAGTCGGTCACGTTCGACGTACGTCGGACAGACCGACGAATAGGAATCTCGCTAGAGAGGCCAATCTACTTCGAGTGTAACTAAACGAGCCAATGCACATTGGCATGCAATCATATGCATCAGCTGCTTACCTCGCAGCGCGGGTATATAATGAGCAGCAGGTGCGTTGCATCTTCAGCTTTTCGCTTCGGAGCCAAACCTTCCATGAAGACAGCTACTGAAAGCGAGTGTGGTGAACGAGTCTCTCTTCAAGACGTCTCTTTGTTGCGAGGTGCAGGCGGACAGCGCAGCAGCGGGGCCGATTCTCCTTTTGTTTTTGTTTTTGCCTTTTGTTTGATTGAGCAAGCTGTAATCAGCGTGAAGGCCGTTCTCACGGCTGGTGAAACGGTGCGCCTAGAGCGCTAAAAAGCTGTTGTTACAGCTGGTAAGAGGAGCGCCTTCAAGGAGAGTGCACACGACAGGCTGCACATTCCCTGTCTGTGCTGCAGCGGCTATTCCCCTGCGTGCTTCAGCACCTAAAAGAGTCAGTCCTTGAAAGAGCTAACACGAGTAGTTCGCGTCTTTTTAAAGATATCGTTCTACTTGTGTGTTTCTGGATGCGGTCGTTACCTGGCGCCTCGGGATGGACACCAGCGCTGTATCGCGTGCTTGGGCTTAAGGCACGCTGAGGCAGCGTTTGTGGATGAGTCATGTACCCATTGTGGGATGATGACCATCGCAGAGTTGCGGTCGAGTCTCCACTTTCTGCAAAGGGGTGGAGTCCCGGTCCCGACGCCTCGCTCCAATCCTCCTCAGAGGGTTGCTGCGAGCGGCGGGGCTGGTGACTTGAGGATAACGGTGAGCGCGCTTCCTTCGGGGAACCAACCCCCTAGGAACCCTCCCCCCTCGTGCGCTCCGCAGCCAGTAGAGCTGCCCACGGAACGTGGTGGACCACCCCAGAGGTGTGTACCATCCGTTTCCTTCGGAGCTCCCCCAGACGACCGGATGTCGATCGCTGCATCGGAGGGTGAGCCTGATACTTCTGGGGAGGATGAGTCGGCGCAGTTGCCTCCTTCGGGGGTGACAACTGTGCCCGACACGGACCCGGAAATGATGGCTATGCTTTCCCGGGCCGCCAACAGGGTCGGGCTCGTGTGGAATCCTCCACCGTGTCCCGAACCCTCGAGGTTGGATGACTGGTATCTCGGGGTGGCCAGGGCTGGTTCTCAGCCCCCCACCCCAGTGCCCTTCTTCCCGGAGGTGCATGAGGAGCTCACGGGCACGTGGACGGCACCTTTTACTGCCCGAAACCGTGTCGGTGGGTCCTCCTCCCTCACCACCCTTGATGGCGGGGCAGCGAAGGGTTACACGCGCATACCCCCTGTGGAACGGGCCGTTGCTATGCAACTGTGCCCTAACTCCACCTGGCGGGGGGAGCCGTCTCTCCCTTCCCGGGCCTGTAAGTACTCGTCGGATCTTACCGGCAAGGCTTATCAGGCCTGTGGGGAAGCTGCCTCTGCCTTACACGCTATGGCGTTGTTGCAGGTCCATCAGGCCAAGGCACTGAGGGACCTGCACGAGGGTGGTCATGATCCACAAGTTCTCCAGGAACTTCGTGCCGCGACGGACCTCGCGCTTCGAGCGACGAAGGTTACGGCGCGGTCAGTGGGTCGTGCGATGTCCACTATGGTGGTCCAGGAACGCCATCTCTGGCTGTGTCTTGCGGACATTAGGGATACCGACAAGGTCAGGTTTCTTAATTCCCCCGTGTCCCAGACCGGCCTTTTCGGCGACGCGGTCGAGAACTTTGCCCAACAGTTCTCGGCTGTACAAAGGCAGTCTGAGGCCATCAGTCACATCCTGCCGAGGCGGTCAGCTGCTGCACCGCCACCGCCGGCGGCACCTCAGACTACCCGTCGCCGAGGGCGCCCCCCTGCAGCCGCCCCGCGCCCCAGCAGCAGCAGCCTCCATCCAAGCGGCGCCGTGGAGCCGGTCGCGGGCGGGGTGCCCAGCCTGTCCAGCCACCCCCCAAGAAGAAGGGTGGCAAGGCCAAGTCCAAGCGGCCCTAGGACGGGCGACCCGGAGATGGAGGGGACTGCTCTTCAGGAGGTGGTGACTGCACCGCTCCTTCCCCCGGAGGAGGGCCGGGTGGAGAATCTTTTGTTGTTTCCTTTTGTTCCGCCGCTGGCTCAACAACCAGCGGTACCCAAATTTTCAATAAAAGAGCAGTTTCCATTATCTCCGGGTCCGAAGAGGGCTCGGAGAGCAGTGGGAGGGCTAGAACCTCACCACTCTCATCCACCTCTTCTGTCGCCAGCGGACAGCAGCGAGCAGCAGGTAAGCAAATCCTCGACTGCTCCCTCTGTCCACCCGTGGAAGCAGGTAAGTGTTGCACAGCACACTGTGACCCCGCTTCGGGCCGCCTCACACAGAGAGCCTCCCGGGCCGCGTCCCTGCGTTCCATCTCGCTGCCCCGCGGTGGGTACGCCGGTGGTCCCCTTGGTGCCGCTGGTGCGGTCTCTGGGAGCCTGGCTAGCGCTCCCCAGTCCGTCTCGCTGGCTCCTCCGGATCATCAGGCTCGGCTATGCGATTCAGTTCGCCCGGCGTCCCCCCAAGTTCAGGGGCGTCCTCTTCACTTCAGTGAAAGATGTCGATGCCCCTGTTCTGCGTGCGGAGATCGCAGTCCTACTGGCGAAGGACGCGATAGAGCCGGTCCCTCCAGCCGATTTGAGGTCAGGGTTCTACAGCCCCTACTTCATTGTACCAAAGAAAAGCGGCGGGTTACGACCGATCTTGGACCTGCGAGTTTTGAATCGGAGCCTTCACAAGCTACCGTTCAAAATGCTTATGCAGAAACGCATTTTCGAGTGCATCCGTCCCCAAGATTGGTTTGCAGTGATCGACCTGAAGGACGCGTACTTTCATGTTTCGATTCTTCCGCGACACAGGCCATTCCAGAGATTCGCGTTCGAAGGTCGAGCATATCAGTACAGAGTCTTACCCTTCGGGCTGGCCCTGTCTCCCCGCGTCTTCACGAAAGTCGTGGAGGGAGCCCTTGTTCCCATGAGAGAACAGGGTGTTCGCATTCTCAACTACCTGGACGACTGGCTCATTCTAGCACAGTCTCGGGATCAGTTGTGCGAACACAGGGACTTAGTGCTCAGGCACCTCAGCCGGTTGGGGCTTCAGGTCAACTGGGAGAAGAGCAAACTCGCCCCAGTGCAGAGGATCTCTTTTCTCGGTATGGAGTTGGATTCGGTCGAACGGGTAGCACGCCTCACAGAGGAACGTGCTCGGTCGGTGTTGAACTGCCTGAATACGTTCAATGGCAGGACAGCGGTCCCACTGAAGTTTTTTCAGAGGCTCCTGGGGCATATGGCGGCTGCAGCGGCTGTAACACCGCTCGGTCTGCTTCATATGAGACCGCTTCAGCACTGGCTTCACGGCCGAGTCCCAAGATAGGCGTGGCAACGCGGCACGTTCCGGGTGCCAATCACTCAGGAGTGCCGCCGTACCTTCAGCCCGTGGTCGGACCCCTTGTTTCTTCGGGCAGGAGTGCCCCTAGAACAGGTGTCCCGGCATGCTGTGGTGTTCACAGATGCTTCTGCCACCGGCTGGGGTGCCACGTACAACGGGCATGCAGTGTCAGGGGTTTGGACGGGACCCCATCTGCATTGGCACATCAATTGCCTCGAGTTGCTGGCAGTACGCTTTGCGCTGAGCCGCCTCAAAGGCCTGCTTCGCGACAAGCATGTACTGGTCCGTACGGACAACACTGCGACCGTTGCGTACATCAACCGCCAAGGTGGTCTACGCTCCCGTCGCATGTCGCAACTCGCCCGCCATCCCCTCCTGTGGAGTCGGAAGCATCTGAGGTCGCTTCGCGCCATTCATGTCCCCGGTGTGCTCAACCGTGTGGCCGACGAGCTATCACGAGCTGCGCTGCCCGGAGAGTGGCGACTCCACCCCCAGGTGGTTCAGCTGATCTGGAGAGAGTTCGGAGAGGCTCAGGTAGACCTGTTTGCCTCACCAGAAACCTCCCACTGCCAGTTGTTTTACTCTCTGACCGAGGGAACACTCGGGACAGATGCACTGGCTCACAGCTGGCCCCGGGTCCTGCGCAAATATGCGTTTCCCCCAGTGAGCCTACTTGCACAGACCCTGTGCAAAGTCAGGGAGGACGAGGAGCAGGTCTTGTTAGTTGCGCCTTACTGGCACGACGTGCTTACGCCTCGAAGTGGAACCTGTTCGTCGAGTGGTGTTCTTCTCGCCGAGAAGACCCCCGAAGATGCTCGATCGGAGTCGTGCTTTCCTTCTTGCAGCAAGGGTTGGAGCGTAGGCTGTCCCCCTCCACCCTCAAAGTCCATACTGCTGCCATATCCGCTTACCACGACCACATAGATGGCAAATCTGTTGGTCAGCACGACCTGGTCATCAGGTTCCTTAGGGGGGCAAGACGGTTAAATCCTCCTCGTCCCCCCTCCATACCCTCTTGGGACCTTACTCTGGTGCTCAGAGCACTCCAGATTGCTCCCTTTGAGCCTTTGCTGTCAGCAGACTTAAAGATTCTCTCTATGAAGACTTTGCTGCTGGTGGCATTGGCCTCCATCAAGAGGGTAGGGGACCTGCAGTCATTTTCGGTCGACGAATTGTGCCTAGAGTTCGGGCCGGGTGACAGCCACGTGGTACTGAGACCCCGGCCTGGCTACGTGCCCAAGGTTCCTACCACTCCCTTCAGGGACCAGGTAGTGAGCCTGCAAGCGCTGCCCTCGGAGGAGGCAGACCCAGCCCTGGCTTTGCTCTGTCCAGTTCGCGCCTTGCGACTGTACTTAGACAGAACTCGAAGCTTCAGGACCTCAGACCAGCTCTTTGTCTGTTACGGAGGCCAGCAGAAGGGAAAGGCTGTCTCCAAGCAGAGGATGGCCCACTGGATAGTGGATGCCATCGCCCTGGCTTACCAAGCTCAGGGCGTGCCCTGCCCGCTCAGGTTGCATGCCCACTCCACGAGAGGTGTGGCATCCTCCTGGGCGCTGGCTCGTGGCGCCTCGCTAACAGACATTTGTAGAGCTGCGGGCTGGGCGACACCTAACACGTTCGCTAGATACTATAGCCTTCGTGTCGAGCCGGTCTCCTCCCGTGTTCTCGCCTCAGGTCAGAGGCACGGAGAGGCCCCGGCTTAGTGTCGGCTTGCTGCGCTACATGCGCATTCTATTCTCCAGAGAGTCCCTACGGGCAGACCCTGTTGAGTCCTCCTGTTACCCTTCGGCAGCCGACGTGGCGGAGCGTCTGGCGCCAGGCCTATACTCCGTTGTATCCTTGAGAACCGGATTTAGGCTGGGTTCCATATGTGTGACCCTACGGGGATCCCATATGGCTTTTTCCACGGCTGCTCCTAAACGAAGCCCGTGTCTTTCCCTCTGGGAGAACCCATCTCTCATCGAGTGGAGTCACCCCAGTTCTTCCATATGTTGTACAACCTACAAGGTTAGTCCATATGTACTTATCCATATAACTCCTTCGGGGAAGGATATGGCTTCCGCAGCGTTCCTTATCGCAGGTAAGGCTACGCTTTCCCAGCGTTATCCAATTGTCGCACTGAGTGGGTTTTGGGAACAACAGTGATCGACCCTCTCTGCGTGAGCCTGGTCCCACCGTCCTTAGGCAAGGGGGTTCAGGTGGCTCACGACAGAGCGCTGGAAGAGGGCAGCTCCTGTGGCGCTTTGGTAGGGATTCCTATTCGTCGGTCTGTCCGACGTACGTCGAACGTGACCGACTGAATGGGAACGTCTCGGTTACATAGGTAACCCTCGTTCCCTGAAGGAGGGAACGGAGACGTACGTCCCGTCGCCACAGGCGTTGTCCTGCTGATGCTGCCGCCTGCTCGGTTCGGCTCCTCAGCAAAAACCTGAAGATGCAACGCACCTGCTGCTCATTATATACCCGCGCTGCGAGGTAAGCAGCTGATGCATATGATTGCATGCCAATGTGCATTGGCTCGTTTAGTTACACTCGAAGTAGATTGGCCTCTCTAGCGAGATTCCTATTCGTCGGTCTGTCCGACGTACGTCTCCGTTCCCTCCTTCAGGGAACGAGGGTTACCTATGTAACCGAGACGTTCTCTCTAGTGATGTATGCAGGATTTCTCCAATCATTTAGTCTGGTTAAACTCAGCCCCTGCGTGCTCATGTTCATCTGCTTCCACTTTTGAGTACAACACCCACAATCAACCCTCCCTAGATTTTTTCTTTTTCAATAATCTGTTACACTTGAATGTATATTAGAATACGGAAGAATAGATATGATGCTATTTCCGGTACAATGTGACTTTAATATGCCATCTTCGTATTAATTTCTCTGGATTTATCTCCACTGAAATAAGCCCCTAGGTTACAGGATCAACTTGTAGCCAATAAGGTAAAAAGTTCACAGATGACTTGCAGTGCTGGTGGTTGAAAGGAAGCTGTAGGTGTGATTCATAGCCTGTGGCACCATGCCATCAAGACAAGCAGAGATCTGATCAGCCTCTGCTGGGGAACCTCATGATCATTTCTGATGATGAAAGTCTAAACACCCCAGGTTGCATCCTTTAATGATGTTCCAGAAAACTGAACTGAGATTATTCATCTGCAGAGGTGAATGTTTTTGTGATTTTTTTTATTATTTTTTTTCCCCATGCAAAATCATGTTTATGCATTAGGCATTTTGCACTCTGGGATCAACTTGACTTTTTTTCTAAATGATTCTTTACCTTTTGTGGCTAACGTTAATATTAAAATGAACACTGAACTAAACATAATTACATGGTCAATGTTTGTGACAGGAATGCAGCCTAGAGCAACACGAAGGCTGCTTTTATTTCATTATAAAATATAGATTCACCCTGATCTTTGAGAATATTTGATTAGAGAAGGCTATTCATAAATAAAACAATACAAGTTTACTGAGAACTTTAGAAATTTAACTCCACATCTGTTAACCCTAATGAACAAGAAGAATTAAATATTTAAATGTACTAAATATTTTTTCCCTCTCATTAATAAAGTTTTACTCCTAGGAAGGAATAGTAAGTTTGAAAAACATGATGTACACACAGATGAGATGAAGAATTCAGTCATATGAGCCTGGTTCATTTTACATAGAGACTGAATCCCAAATGGCACCCTAAACCCTCACGGTCTTCCTCAGAGTCCGCACTTTCATGACGTAATGCCACTTTGACTGCCGGGTAAAGTCCTCTGCGTAGCTTGCAGACTTGCAGACTTGACGGACACGCGCACACTGCAGCCATTGTAAGTCCACAAGACCGAGAGTGCATAGAAGTGTGCCATTTGGGATTCAGCCAGGGATTCGCCTCATGAATGCCACCATTTTGAGATCACATGACAAGTCGAATATTCCCAGACAAATTAGCATATAAAAACAGAATTTGTCCCTGGTGAAAAAAGTACACTTCCATAATGTACTTAAAATGCTCTGTTTTCGCACACTAAAATGCACTTTTAACACCACTTGTAGTACACTTGAACCCATAAGTGTACTACAAGTAGTAATTAAATTAATTTTATAATACAGAGATAGCACATTTTAGTGTCTCAAAATAGCACAGTTAAGTACACTTAGATGTTCTTAAAATTATCTTAAGAAATTCTTTATCTTTAAGAAGAAGTAAAGTATATTATTAAAGTATAATTTTTAGTATATTAAGTACAAAATTAGTTAGCAAAATCAGAGAACTTAAGTACATTATGGAAGTGTACTTTTTATCACCTGGGGTAAAAATAATGACTGTTTCCATACAGGTTTCCCCGAATGCTCTTCCCATCTGCCATTGGTCAAAAAACAGATAGCCCTCCATTAGTTGATCCAGTGTTACCTCAGCATTTACAAAGTGTTTCTGAGGGAATCAGCACGCTAATGTCTTCCTTACAATTATCTCTGCATATTATGCTGTGAGAGAAGCATAGAAAAAATTGCTTACTTCACCTTTAACCATATTTGGCCCACAAGGTTTCTCATAAATACTTCAGACAGCCAGAGAATAATCCCCATTAGTACTCGGCTCTCTTCGTTCAGAAACATCCTCAGGCAGGTGTATAAAATCTATTCCAATGATGCCATTACAAACACCTCAATTCCATTTCTTACTGAAGCACCTGTTTAAAAGCCTTCTATCTCTTTCAGAAACCGTTAGCGATTTGCTGATGACGAATGATGCTGAATTTAAGGCCATTAGTTAATTAGTAGATCATAACATCCCTGAGGACAAAAGAAGCCCCAGAGTGGCTTCCTCTATCAGAACCGTGTGTCATTAGATGAGAGAGAGACGCTAATTAGAGGACTGAAAGAGTCTAGATATTATATAAAGCCTCCCTGAGCTCGATGCTGTACACACGCACACATTTAAATGTAATATACAGGCCTGTTGTCTCCCCGCATAGAGTATGCCTAAATCTAATTTTGGGGTTTCAAAATCAATAACCTTTTGCTAAAAGCCGGGCTTGTTAGTGCGAGAGGTGCATCTGGGAAATGGAAGCTGTATGAAACAGCATTCTGAGGTGAGACTGAGGTGTTGTCACTCTCGTGTTGTTAGAACAGTTGATTTAGAATAGGCCATGTTATATGTGACAGTGAGAGTGAATAAAAACAGTCATTAGAGTCTGGCATCCACTAAGGCTGCACCTCATTAACAGAACAGATTAAATGTATTTTTAGAATTTATAAATTAGCTTCAATTCAATATGAAATGTCATTCACAACTCATTTAGCTTCCATAATGTAAATATGTAATGATATATTTCTGGTGAAACAGGATATTGTATGGCAGATTTTATTTATTGGGAATTGATTATATCATCAAAAGTGGGGTTGTAGGAAGGGATGATAAGAAAATAAGAGCACTTTGTTAAAATGTTTTTTTGTTTTTTTTGTTAATAGAGTGCACTGATGAATCGCTAAGTAAATCAATCATTGAATAATTATTAATGATTAAAACCAGAAAAGTGAGTGAAATTACTGTAAATGGGGTCCCTTTTTGATTACCTGTTGGAAATAATTGTCTTGTTTTGCTATCTAATCTTCTTAATTTTTAAGATCAGGCATGGCTACTTGTTACTTGATTGCGCAAGGCTTCTGGCGTCAGCCGCTTCCAGTTATTTTACCTGTATAAAAACAGTCTATTATGCTGCTTGATGTTGCAAACTGGTATTTGTTATCATGTAAGGAATAATTGACTCCAGGCGTTCAATTATTAGTGAAAAAATGCACACCTGATGTGGTAATATTGTGTGTAGTTACACCTCGGGTGTGCATTTTTTTAATTTATTTTTTTTAATAATTCAGAGTCAATTATTCCACTTATACCACGGTTACCATGCCTTACGACTTTGTTCAGATGTTTTATTTCAAGGTGTTTGTGAAGTTTTTGACCTTAAATCTCTCTTGTGTGCAGAACTGCTTACGCATCTCATCCCAAGCCTCCATTACTAATTCCAAACTGTAATTATAGAGTTAGTTCTGGAGGCTTGAGCTATTGATATGCAGTTCAAACAGAGAGGCAGAGAAATTAAGCATGTGTGAATGATCTTATCTGTGTCTCTCAATATACTAATAGTGAAGCTGAAAGTTTAACCGCTTCAAAAACAGTGAAGTTACTACCTTGATACTGAAAAATGTTATGTAGCTTTTCAGTTGCGAAACTACTTTATTTATAAAGTCGCGTGGCAGTGCTAACAAGTTTCTGTGCCTGTGTATATTTCCATGTGCGTGCAAGTCTGTGTCTGTACAATGCGTGCGTGCAGAAAGGGAGAGGGCAGAGAGACAAAGCAAGCTTTTCATAGGTAATACAATAATTTTATGAAGCAACAAGAATACTTTTTGTGCACAAAAAAAAAATAAAAAAAATAACGACTTTGTTCAACAAGTTCTTCTCTTCCGTCTTGGCCTCTGACGTGGGCTCACAATTTTCTTTTTTAATATAAAACAGTTTTCGTAAATATCAGAACGCCCGGCTTCTACGTCATCTTCCAGCGCATGCGTCATGGTGCTTTCGTGAGCGCACATCAGAGGCCCAGACGGAAGAGAACTTTTTGAACAAAGTCGTTTTTTTTTTTGCACAAAAAGTGTTCTCGTCACTTAATAAAATAATTATATAACCACTGTAGTCAAGTCGACTGTTTTAATGACGTCTAGTACCTTTCTGGATCTTGAGAGGTTCAATGACATTGCTGGCAATGCAGGCCTCACTGAGCAATCAGATTTTATCAAAAATATCTTAATTTGTGTTCTGAAGATTAACGAAGGTCTTACGGGTGTGGAACGACATGAGGGTGAGTAATTAATGACAGAATTTTCATTTTTGGGTGAACTAACCCTTTAAATAGCTGATGTGAGTCACAAACATATTGTGTTTGTTGACAATACTATTCATTTTTTTAGGTTTAAAACCTTTTTTAAAAGTGGACAAAAATACCCAGTGCAAATCGATCAAAACATCATCAGTGACCTCCAGCATGACGCACCCGGCCCCCCGACTCGGCCGACAGATCTGATTCCCCTTGTAAGTGTCTCATTATGAAATAGAGAGGCGTTTAATTATTTATTTATTTTTCTAGGTTCCTGACGCACGTCTCTGACAGGAAAGCACTAACCGCAAGTGTCCGGTCATCGTGCTGTTGCTCTGCTTTGAATCAATCAATATGCCGGGGCTGTATTTGGCCTGCAGGTAGCACATACAGATTGAATCATTTTCAGATGATCAGATATGCAGCACTGATGCGAGAAGACGGCCGCACTGATGCCGACTCGGCGCACGCGAGACTCTGTGGCACGTGGTAATGAGCCTGTGAGTCTCTGATGCCTGCCTGTTCCGTGCCCTGTCTGCCCACTAACGAGAGCCTGAATGCATCATCGGCTGACTGTCCGTCTCTGTCCCGCGGTGTCATAATGAAGCTTGAGAGGCCTCACACCTCACAGACGCGGCTGCTCCCTGCCGCCCGATGCCTTTTAATGGCTTGTTTGTTTGCCTTTGTTTTATTCCTCCTTTTCAAAAGGCGACGGCACGCAGTCCCGACAAAATCGCCTGGGGCTCTCCTTGATGTTTATGTTGCATGGGAAGGGAATGGGATTGGAGCAGACAGAGCCGTTTATTGCCGAAGGCTAGTGCATCCGTACTCGATATCTGAATGGGGTTATTAACATCCCCTGTTTGCACCTCTTGGATAGGATTTTTCAGCAATCATTTTCACTCATGTGCAAGGCGCTGGAACTCCAGAGAGAAAGATGTGTGCTTGTAGGTTCAGAGGGTTTTATATGGATTGGTGGAAAAGTCTCTGTGCTGCTCCAGCGAAAGGTTTAAGGCCATAATTCTAGCTTAACTACAAGAGGTCAGCAGATTTCAAACCATAAGCAATGGACGCAACACCTTCTGAATTATTCAAACATTCCCGAATCGTCCTTGCAAAAAAAAAGAAAATCTAATACAATTCACTTGTGAGACCAGCATCTTTAGGTGGCCTATAAACAAGCCTGATTTGAAGTGGTTTTACATTTGCATTTTACGTTTATGCATTTGGCAGGCTTTTTTTCCTCCAAAGTGACTTACATTTCATTCAAGGTATACGTTTTACGTTTTTGCTTTCTGTTGTTATTTAGACCAAGACCCTGGCATTGATAGTGCCATGTTCTACTGTTTGAGATAAAGGACTTGTTTTAAATGGGCAAATGCAACAGTCTTGAAAATAAAAGTTCTTCAATGGTTCTTTGTGAAAACGCTTTTCGCTGTTTGATTTTTTTCAGTTGATTTTTTTTTTTTTTGGTGGTTAATATCCTTGGTGTCAGTTTATAGGTGAACTTGGTAGTGACTTAAACCAACTGTTTCAAATTCATGTTTGAAATATCATGTGCCATTTATGTTAAAGAACAAAGCAGTTAAGTCAAGTAATGCTAACCACAAATGTTATTTTACTCATTTTGAACCCATTTGAAAATTCCAAAGGAAACCCATGGCTCAAATGGTAGTTCTTTTCTTGGTTTTTAGACTATAATCTGAAGAGCTTTGTACAGATTATTCAGAGGTATATATTAGTTTCTGTGTTCTGTAAAACCCCAGTAGAGAATTTTAAAGTTTTTTTTTTTTTTTTGTAGATCTTAAGATGTTCGTCATTATTGCATCAAGCTTTAAAACCCTTTTTGCTTTAATAGAGCCTTTAGTTTTACTTTAAGGGTCAGTTTCTCATGAAATTACTGTCATCATACAGAATTGATGTTACCATATAAAACATTTATCACCAATTAGCGATAATGTGTGTGTATATGTATATATATATACACTGTAAAAAATGACCGTGATTATAACAGTAAAAGACTGTAAAAATGCTGTGGCGAAAAACTGTCAATTGGTTTACAGAAAGCTTCCGTACTATATACGGTGAATAACTGTAAAAGATCTAACGGTACATTTAATGTAATTTTACGGTAAAATACCGTTAAATTCACAGTTTTTGGAAGTGAAAAATAACAATTCATTGTAAAATTTACAGTGAAAAAACATAAATTGACATTCCCACAATTCCCTGCGTGACACTTCACATTTGATATATTTTCGTTGAAATAACTCTTCTTAGTTTTTCTCATTTTTTCTAATCAGTACATTAGGGTTTTATGTTATATCTAATGTTGTTAAATAAATGTTTATTGCATTTTTAAAATTTCATGCATGTTACCATGATGGTGTTTAGTGTGTGTGTGAATGACACTGTGTGCACCTTCTATATATTAGTATTGTTCTCCTCAGCTTGTGGAAAAGCTGCTTGTGATGAACTTTAATTCATCATGTGACTCTTATCACAACTGTGTTTGGTGACTGTCAGTGTATTATAAATGTACAAAACAGATATTAGTACTTCATTAGGTTGGTAAATTAACATATCAGTTAATGAAATATGTTATTTTACCGTAAATATAACAGTTTTTTTTTTACGTTGCTGCTGTATTTTTTACGGTAAAGTTCTGGCAACCACAGCTGCCGGTTTTTTACCGTAATTTTGTTTTGACAGTGTATATATATATATATATATATATATATATATATATATATATATATATACACACACATATACATACAGGGGTTGGACAATGAAACTGAAACACTGGCCAATATAGTGTTGGAGGTTTCACGCCTATATATGTGTGACCTGGTGGCCAAACTTCACTGATTTCACATTCCATCAGTAAGGGCAGAGTGTGAAGGTTGAATTAGCAGAGCAACAGCACAGCTGTACATAAAATATTGCAATCCACACAACATAATGGGAGACATATCAGAGTTCAAAAGAGGACAAATTGTTGGTGCGTGTCTCGCCGGCTCATCTGTGACCAGGACAGCAAGCCTTTGTGGTGTATTGAGAGCTTTTTTATCCAGGGTAATGTCAGCATACCACCTCACAAGATGAACCACATCCAACAGGAGTAACTGTTAAGGCAAGAGGAAGCTGTCTGAAAGACATTTCCAGTTACTCACCTGGATTGTATCCAAAAAACATAAAACCACAGCTGCACAACTCACTGCAGAATTAAATGCGCACCTTGACTCTTCAGTCCATATTCACTGTCGGGCTGCTATAGCCAAACCTTTGGTCACTCGTCCAATGCCAAATGTCAGTTTCATTGGTGCAAACAGTGAAAATCTTGGGCTGTGGACAATGTGAAACATGTATTGTTCTCTGATAAGCCCACCTTCACTGCCTTTCCCACATTCGTGGGAGTTACGGTGTGGAGAAGCCCCAAAGAGGCTTAACACCGAGCTGTTGCTGCCCAGAGCGAAGAACAGGCTGGATCAGTGATGGTCTGGGCTGCAATATCATGGCATTCCCTACTGTGCTTGATGGGCGCCTCATAGCCAAGGACTACTGAACCATTCTGGAGGACCATGTGCATGTAATGGTTTAAACATTGTACCCTGAAGGGGGTTCCGTGTATCAGCATGATAATGCACCAGTACACACAGCAAGACTTTTAATAGAAAGGTTTGATAAACATGAAAGTGAAGTTAAACATCTTCCATGGCCTGCACAGTCACCAAGATCTAAATATGGGGTATTTTGAAGGAGAAAATGTTTTCCTCCACCAGCATCACATAGTGCTGGCCACTGTTCTGGAAGAGGAATGGCTCAAAATCCCTCTCGCCATTGTGAAGGACTTGTACAGGTATCTGTTATTCCCAAGACAAATTGATGCTGTACTGGCTGCAAAAGGAGGTCCACCATATACTAATAAATTATTGTGGTCTAAAACCAGTGGCTAGTAATCTAAAACTTAGCCACTATGTTAAGACTGTGTTTTAAAAACTAATTTGATTAACTATAAATTAGTCAAGAGGTAACCAGTCTTACTTTTCTGATTCAAATTAGATCAATCTACCTTTTTATGTAACTACATTGAAAAAGTTAGGACCAGTCATGAAGAAGATATTTAGATGACTATCTGTTAAGACTAGTCTAAGCAGTTTATGACACACACACACACACACACACACACACACACACACACACACACACACACACACACACACACACACACACACACACACACACACACACACACACACGTATTTGTTATATTCAAGGACATTAATCTTAAATTACAAATGCCACATATGCTGGTGCGATGAACAGCCGATAAAAACATGCAGGAGTCGGATGATTCATGCATTCATTTTTTAAAAGTCATGTAATCACTTCTAGGTTGAGACATCTGCAATCTCTAGTTTTCCAACCCAGTGGACTCTACATTTCCTCTCTGTCCGTAATAGACAAATCACTCAAAGCTACCCAAATATGGTGAGAAATCTCATTTAAAACCCTTCAGCCTGGAATTTCAAAGCCAGATCTGCCAACCCCAAACTGCTGCAGTGTCCTGATGACATATGAATTTAATCACATGACAAATCAGAAACACAAGGAAAGACAAGAATATCTTACCCTCCACCACCTCCAACCCCTGGGGAAAAGTTGCCAAGATGAATTCATTTACCTGTTGTATTGTCTTTCTTAGACGTGTCCTAAAGTATTTCTGTCTCTTAAAGGGATAGTTCACCCAAAAACGAAAATTTGATGTTTATCTGCTTATCCCCAGGGCATCCAAGATGTAGGTGACTTTGTTTCTTCAGTAGAACACAAATTATGATTTTTAACTCCAACCATTGCGGTCTGACAGTCGTATAATGCATGTCAGTGGGAACTTCGTAAAAAAAAAACATGCACAGACAAATCCAAATTAAATCCTGTGGCTCGTGACGACACACTGATGTCCTAAGACACGAAACAATCAGTTTGTGCGGGAAACCGAACAGTATTTATATAATTTTTTACCTCTAAAACACCACTATGTCCAACTGCCCTGCACATCCGGTTAGTGAGGTCTGAACACGCTCTGACAACGGAAGTGATGTCTCGCACTCATTGAAGCAAAGCACGATACATCGTGTTTTCTGACCTCACTAACTGGATGTGGAGGGCAGTTGGACATAGTGGTGTTTTAGAGGTAAAAAAATATATAAATACAGTTCGGTTTCTCACACAAACGATCGTTTCGTGTCTTCAATGTGTTGTCATGAGCCGCAGGGTTTAATTTGGATGTGTCTGTGTATGTTTTTTTTACTCTTATAGACGAAGTTCCCACTAACATGCATTAAAGGACTGACAGACGGCAACGGTTGGAGTTAAAAAGCATAATTTGTGTTCTACTGAAGAAACAAAGTCACCTACATCTAGAATGCGCTGGGGGTAAGCAGATAAACATTTTCATTTTTGGGTGAACTATCCCTTTAAGTGAAGAAAAAAGTCTGGATGCACATTCATTGCTACATAGGAAAAAAAAAATCTACTTTACTCTCAGAAACAAATGTTAAAAAATTGTATTTAACTGGGGTAGTGCACTTATAAAACTTTGTACATTGCCCCAAAAAGGTTCATATCAGTACACTTAGGCAGAGTTAATATGAATTTCTCTCTTTAATTTGCAGTTCTTCTTTTCAATGTTGTTAAGTTTTCATCATTGTTAGTTTATTTTAGGTTGCTACAGTGTACTAAAAACTGTTAAATTTCTCATCGCAGTCTAGTGTCATTTACTGTATATCATCTTGTGTCATTTTCATGTTTAATGCAGACAGGTTGTTTTATATGTATTATATACATGTATATATTTATATACAGTACATGTATTAAAATCTAAAATTAATTTGTGGACATTTTTACTTGTGTAACATGTTTAAAAGACTTAGCATTTTTTTTCTGCAATAATGTTAGATAAATAGGTTAACTTTATTTCTCGCAATTGCGAGTTTATATCCTGCAATTGTGAGTTTATTTCTCGTAATTCGCAATTCTGACATAACTCGCAATTGCAAGTTTATATCTCGCAATTTTGTGAAAAGAAGTCAGAGTTGTGAGCGTGTAAGCTTGCAATTTTATTTTTATTGAGAATAAATGTTAGAATTCTGAGATCAAAAGTCACAATTACCTTTTTTATGTTTTATTCAGTGGCAGAAACAAGCTTCCATTGTTTTTGGTAGAGTTCTTTTTTTCTTTTTAAAGGATATATGCAATGCTCCCTTAGAATTTGTCCAGAACAAAGTATCTTAGATCTCAGCATGTTGCACGCCTATAATGTCTTAAAATGCTATCTAGGTAGGAAGGTTAAGTTTTGGAACAAAGCTTGTATATTATTCAGACTTTTTCACATTGTTTTTTTCAGGCTGAGAGAGGAAAGATGATTTAACAGGCAGGAACAGTTCAGCCGTCCACAGAGATGAGCAGTCATGTCAGTGAAGCTTGTCAAGCTGTCAAAGAAGACCAATAGCTGCATCAAGCTATCTAAGAATTAATCTCAACACCAATCAAAATTGTAAAGATTTGGGGTTGGAGAGCTGGTCTAAGCCTCTTAGAGGAGCGCCCATCATTTTGATATCAGGTTAAGATGTTGGAGTCTTTGGTTATGCCAATCATGTGTTCAAAAACTTGAGATCAGACACATATGACATGGCAATAATGGTGCCAAAATCGAATTCTAGCACTCCAGAGTCACAATTTCTTCATCCGTCAGCCCTCGCTGGCGTGCCGGCTTTATCTCTAGAAGAAGACATCACACAGAGCTGTGAGTAAACCCACACACACTTAAATTTATCAGATGACATGGCTTTCCTTCCATCAAATAATCTTCAGCGAAGATAATAAAAAGATTAAACACTTCTACTTCTGGACGGGTTTCTCCATGGAGCAGATCCGAAACTGTTACGGATGGTGGAGCTCATTCATCAGCTAGTTATTTAGAAAGAGGGGGAAATGGATTCTGCACTTTGACTATGACTAATACAACATTCAGTTAAATGTATAAGAAGCCAGTGAGCCGTGAAGAAGCAGGAGAGGCTTAAGACTGAGCCGAATAATACACACTCATTCTCAAAGAGATAGGAGGGTAAAATACCATGATTAACGATTTGTTTCTGTACGATGTGGGTATGTTGATCATCACTTGGCTGCTGGAGCAGAGAAGTACTATAAACCCAGCAATGAAGATGTTCATGTGGGTCAGATAGAGTTGTTGGCAAAACCACACGGAACCTGTGGCTACAGGAAGTAGTATTAAATATCTGTGTTTTACTGTATTTATGCATCATTTTTGTACAATTATCTGTAAAAACATGATTCCCATGCACTTAGAAAAGAGCAAAAGCTTTTTTTGAGAAAAAGGTGGATACATTTCAGCAATCTTTATTGCATTGCTTCTTGCACGTTTTGCAACACTTTCAAATGTCCAGTGAGTAGCATTAAAAGTTAGTTCAGTTTGATAAAAAACAGATGAACGTAATTCTGGAGTAGTTTTTTTTTTTATGTTGGTTGTTATACATATTGCGGTAGTTTGGAAATGAAATGTCCTGTGATAGGTGCTAAAAGGTTAATGCTCTACAGAGCGGTGCAGTGATGATGTACCCGGACGTTGGCATCACCCAATCGGATTTTTCCATTGGATTTTGGATTATGGCCGAAAATAAGGTCTGTAACAAATCTTTTGAGTCTTACAAGTTTTGTTCATCATGATAATTTTCACAAATGAACACAACTTTGATCAATTTTAAAGCGTAAAATACATCAATGTATCATCATCTTTAGTGATGGTGACGTTTATAGCCTGGTTGAAGCCATGCGACTGTAGTTCGTTTATAGCCTATGTTTAGCTTTTGACTTCTGCCGATACACAGCACAGTTTTCAACTAAAAATGTAAAACATTTTATGCATTTTGGCTGTTTATTTACTTGACAATTGCGTTTTGGCCTGGAAAGAATAACTAAAGTGCTAAAATGCTAACTCGTTTAGGTTTTGGCCTACAAAAATATGTCATCCCTGCACCACATACACTTAACCCTACCCTAAACACATTTGCTGAAAGGCTTTGAGCTATTAAATTGTAACTTGTGCTTCGCAGGATTCATACCAGCGTTTAACATTGTAAGTGCAATGCTGTACCAGGTGAGCTACTGAGCAAAGTTATAATATCAGAAAAGCCATACAAATAGAGCGGGTTAAAAATTTGGGCTGGTAATCAAATATGTATTAGTTTATAAATCATGCACTACGGTAAGTGTTTTAAGGTCATAAAGTATTGAGCAAGGAACTGTGCAAAAATAAGTCTTTATTGATAGATGATCCATATCATAATTTATATGAAAAGGAAAAGAGTTTGTTTTTTTACTGGTACTAGTGTTCATTTCAGCTGGAAACTGCAGTGAATTGTATGTATGGTATATGGTTTTGGAGTTCTGCAATAATGTAGGTAGAGGCACGTTTTTCCCAATAAACTTAGGTTGAATGACTAGAACACTCACTTTTGCCATGTTCAAATGTATTCTGTAGATTTTCCCCCATCAAAATCAGAGCAGAGAATGCTAAAAAAAAAAAAAAAAAACCTGCTGATATGGTCAGGCTCTGGTTATGCATCTCAAAAAACAAAACTAATGTATAGTAAGTTAGGTACAAAAGCTCAAAGTCAGAAACATGCCAAATATGTTAGTTGTTTTGAAATGGCTATGTAGCAATTTGTGATAATAACATTAAACATTTGTATTAGCTTTCCAGTCATGCACATCATGTGAGATATAATCAGGTTTGATCTCTGAAAATGAGCTGTGCTTTGACAAACAATGCTTTTATAATGATAAACTGCACAATATTTTCCATGTTCTTGTTACTTTAGTACACTGGGTAACAGGTAAAATGTTATTTTATAAAAATCCCACATATTTCTCTGAGTGGCTAAATATGGATGAATGCTATACAGGATGAGTACTTAAAGGTGCTACAGAGGATGTTTTCGACGACTGAGAAACCAAGACTGTTAGTGAGTTTTTGAAATGAGTGCATGTGTAAGAATTTCGAGGGAACGCCTCCCAAAACTCGTGCATGAGTATTGGAACACGAGTGTTTGTTTACCCCCGGCATTCGCTGTGTCGTGTTAGTGGATTCATTATGTCGGACTCACCGCAGGTAACTCATAATCTGCAGTTGTTACTCCTGACAAAAACATTGCATGCACCGCCTGTGGAAAGTTACTTGAGCGCGCACGTCTCTCACAAGGAACGCCATGGCAGTGATTGACAAGCCAGAGGGCCAATCGTTTACACAATGATCGCATAAACGATTGGCTGATGTTATTAAGGCCCTACCTCAAGCACAGATGATGTATATTAATATTATTACTTTCAGTGCAACTAATAAAACATCAGTTAGTGAAGACAGTTTCAAGTAATATTGCAAAAATGTATAAAACAAAACACCCTCTGTAGAATCTTTAATAATACAAAATCATACAAAAAATGAGATGGTCGCAGTGTATCCCATGAAGCTTATAGGCGTTAAATATATTATATGGGTCAGAAAATAACAAATCAACAGCTGTTTATTCATACTGAACTCTGATTACTTGGATTTTCAATTTGATCCTCCATTTGATTTCCTTTCATGCTGGTAATTGGTGATGTGTTTTTTAATAAACATGTAAGCAACAGAAGGTAAGTGCTGCATGATGGGTCTTTCAAAGGAAATGTTTTGTGAACACTTCTAAACCTCTGTGTTTTTATTCTTACGCTCTTCATTATGCTTTAATAATGATCAGTGGGATTGAAATGCTCTGTTTGTCAGCGAGGATGTCTCAAGGTTGAAACACTGACTGTGATCAGCCGGTATTGGCTTGATATGTAGAAATAGTCTCAATTAAACTCTGCGTGAGCTGGGACATGCAGGAACATATGCATTGTTCGCTCTGGGTTTTTACACACAGCAAACATCCCAACCATTTACAGTTAACAGGAAATGATATTCGCAACCCATTTTTATGATAGTCTAGGGTAGGATTGATTTTTATCCATAAGGAATTGGATTGTAAAAAGTGAGGATTCTATATGGAATGGGAGTTTGCAGTCCTGACACACCGCCAGCAAGGGTTTGCTTTTTTTGGGTTAGCATGGCATCGTTAGCCTGTGCTGGAACATGTAACTACACCATCATGGCAGCAAAAAGCATGTTCCTCTATTGACTGCAGTTTTTGCAAGTAACATTTAAATCACAAATATTTAATTTCAATTATTTTATAGTGGATATTTTGCCACTGACTGATTTTTTTCTTTCTTTTTTTCCCCCCGAGGGCTCTAAAGTTGAAATTGATATTTGTTCTTGCCTGCAGTCCATGACGTCACAGCTCAGGGTGGTTGCTAATGTAGGGTTTAATGGGCCTTTCACACTGCGCACGTTGGCTAAGGTCCAAATCTGAGCACGTTTCTTCCAGGCACCCCTGCAGCGTTGGTCTGGTTTCACACTCACTTGATTCTATCAAACCCTTGTGCATTTGCATTTATCTTATGTCATCACAAATGATAGAAACGAATGATAGAAAACAGGATGTGTGTCAATATATTGTTATTTTTTAATTAATCAAAGTTAAAATGAAGTGAAAGTGACATGTGAAGGCCATACTTGGAAGCACACTTGGAGCACAGATTTCAACTAAAAATGTAAAACATTTGATGCATTTTGGCCGTCTATTGACAATGACAATGGCGTTTTGGCTGCCTGAAAATGCAAACTTTTGAAAAAGGATTTCAAAATGCAAGTTTTTTTAAGACTTCAACTACTGGCCTGGCATATAGCGTTTTTAGTCATCATAAGGGCGTTTTACCGATGTATTTCATATCATAGAATAAAATGTGAATATATCTTGAGCTTGTGTTCACCACAGACCTTATTTCAAGCATTAACCAAAAACCCATTGACTTCATGCTATACAATGCTAAATTCAACCTTAATGTTATGAAGCGATGAGTACTTTTTTTCGGACGTAAACACGGAAGCTCTGCACTGTGTTCACTACGCCAACTGCGTAGGAGACTGACATAGAGGAGAAGAAACTGTTGAATAAAACAGTTATGTTTGTTTTGTTTTTGCGCACAAAGAGTATTCTCTGCGCTTCATAACATTAAGGTTGAATCACTGTAGTCATGTGGATATTTTAACAATGTATTTAATGCTTTTCTGGACCTCAAAAGGTGCAATGACATTGCTGCCTATGTGTGGTTCAGAAACCCTCTTGGATTTCATCAAAAATATCTTAATTTGTGTCTTACGGGTTGGGACGACATGAGTGTGAGTAATTAATGACAGAAATTTAATTTTTGGGTGAACTGAGTCTTTAATAAATCATGTGCGATAAGAGCAAGAACAGGTATTCATGTTGACTGTAGATGACCTTACAAGAAAAAGAAGAAAATAGCATCACCAGATAAAGAAGTCACTTTAAGACACTGTGGGTTGCATTTCAAGGTTTCTTGACCTTGCTGACCCATCAAATTGATGTCAGATCAGTCTAGAGGTGTTTTGAATCACTAAGGGATGGTCAAAGGTTAAGAATTACTTTGCTGGATAAAGTGCCAAGTTCGATCCATACTTTGATGTTGATTTGATACACCCCTGAAAGCATTACTTTCTGCATGTAAACGGTCTTATATTCCGTTATCTATTGATTAGACAATTGGGCATTTTGTTGCAGATAACAGCTGTATTTTTAGGTACTGTTGAAATGAATGGAAGTCATTTATGCTTGAAGTTAGATTTCATGTAGTAAAAATGATGCAAAGGGACAATGTGAAAAATCAATATTCACTGAGGGGAAAAAAAACAAGTGGATGAGTTCAATTGAAGCATCTGAATGAATGTAATATATTGTGAGTGAGTGATCAATTTGCAAAAAGTCAGTTCGGTAACAGGACCTTGACGTTGTGAAAGAAAGCATTTGGGTAATTTGCAAATAAAACCTCAAACTAAAATCTCCTCTGTCGTCACACACCCACATACCTCTTCATAAAAGCCCTCAGGAGGCAGTCGGATGTGTCTGTTTGGCGGAGATAAAAACTCGTTCACTGGATCCCATGAGCTGGAAAGTTGGCGCGACACAATCTGGCAGTCACTCTACTCTTATAACAAGCGCTGCCACTAACTGAGAAAGAGAAAGAGACAGCAAAAGAGCTGCGGGAAGAGAGAATGAGAGATTCATTCATTAATAGAATATTCCACTTTAACTAAGAGTTGGATAGTTACACATACAGTACAGTGAACTTTTTTCCCCCAACATTTTAGGTTCAATTTTGTAGAATTAATGAGGGAAAGTATATTTTAGATGCCTTGACCTTTTTGCAGTTTATTTAAATGGTCCTGCAGTGTGACATTTTCTGAAGTAAATATTCCATGAAGTCTTGAGTTTATTGCACTCTGAATGCTTGTGTAACTTTTAGAACAATATATGTGAAATCTGGGAAATTCTGTCAAATCTTATGCTGTTCTCAAAAGAACTAAATTATAAATGTTTTTTTAATGGATACATGACATATCGGTCCTATTTTGACTATCATAGTTCTATTTATCTCTATTTTAATATCGGATATTTATTTATGCATGATCATTTCCATTATTTTTTCAATTTAGATTTACCTTTGCAATCATCTAACACTCACTTAATGTTAATCTTCAATGTAATTTTTAGCAAGTCTCGAAATGAATACTCATTCATACTGTACATTACAATGAAGTGATGCCTCAAATCACTTTTGATCACAGTGTTTTATTTATTCATTTATTTAGACAAAATAGTATATAATAAATAAAGTAGTGTAGAATCTTAAATAATCACGGGCTTATCGGTCAGTGCATCCTCACTGTTTTTGCCAGGGAAAAAATGCATGAAAAGGGGAAAAAAATATATGTACCCTAATATGAAGTAATGTATGTAAATATTTATAACAAAATTCAAGAATGTTTTTTGAGATATAACATTTTTATGGAGTATATCATGTCACACCGCAGGACGCTGCTATGAATGATCACAAATGTTCATATTTATTCATTTATTTAGACAAAATAGTAAATAAAATAGTATCGAATTTTATTTCACAATTATCAGCTTATCAGTATTGGCCAGAATTTAAATACCGGTGCATCCTCACTGTTTTTGGCAGGACAAAAATTGCATGAAAAGGGCAAATTATATATATATATATATATATATATATATATATATATATATATATATATATATATATATACACACACATACAGGTGCTGGTCATATAATTAGAATATCATCAAAAAGTTGATTTATTTCACTAATTCCATTCAAAAAGTGAAACTTGTATATTATATTCATTCATTACACAGAGACTGATATATTTCAAATGTTTATTTCTTTTAATTTTGATGATTATAACTGAATATTAAGGAAAATCCCAAATTCAGTATCTCAGAAAATTAGAATATTACTTAAGACCAATACAACGAAAGGATTTTTAGAAATCTTGGCCAACTGAAAAGTATGAACATGAAAAGTATGAGCATGTACAGCACTCAATACTTAGTTGGGGCTCCTTTTGCCTGAATTACTGTAGCAATGCGGCATGATATGGAGTCGATCAGTCTGTGGCACTGCTCAGGTTGCTCTTATGAGAGCCCAGGTTGCTCTAATAGTGGCCTTCAGCTCTTCTGCATTGTTGGGTCTGGCATATCGCATCTTCCTCTTCACAATACCCCATAGATTTTCTATGGGGTTAAGTTCAGGCGAGTTTGCTGGCCAATTAAGAACAGGGATACCATGGTCCTTAAACCAGGTACTGGTAGCTTTGGTACTGTGTGCAGGTGCCAAGTCCTGTTGGAAAAAGAAATCTGCATCTCCATAAAGTTGGTCAGCAGCAGGAAGCATGAAGTGCTCTAAAACTTCCTGGTATACGGCTGCGTTGACCTTGGACCTCAGAAAACACAAAGGACCAACACCAGCAGATGACATGGCACCCCAAACCATCACTGACTGTGGAAACTTTACACTGGAGCTCAAGCAACGTGGATTGTGTGCCTCTCCTCTCTTCCTCCAGTCACTGGGACCCTGATTTCCAAAGGAAATGCAAAATTTACTTTCATACACAAGTAAGCCACTGAATAAAACATAAAAAAAGGTAATTGTGACTTTTGATCTCAGAATTCTAACATTTATTCTCAATAAAAATAAAATTGCAAGCTTACAAGCTTACACCCTCACAACTCTGACTTCTTTTCACAAAATTGCGAGATATAAACTTGCAATTGCGAGTTATGTCAGAATTGCAAATTATGAGAAATAAACTCACAATTGCAGGATATAAACTCGCAATTGCGAGAAATAAAGTTAACCTATTTATCTAACATTATTGCAGAAAAAAAAAAGCTAAGTCTTTTAAACATGTTACACAAGTAAAAATGTCCACAAATTAATTTTAGATTTTAATACATGTACTGTATGAATATAACTTTGGACCACTCAGCAGCAGTCCAGTCCTTTTTGTCTTTAGCCCAGGCGAGACACTTCTGACGCTGTCTGTTGTTCAATAGTGGCTTGACACAAGGAATGTGACAGCTGAAACCCATGTCTTGCATACGTCTGTGCGTAGTGGTTCTTGAAGCACTGACTCCAGCTGCAGTCCACTCTTTGTGATTCTCACCAACATTTTTGAATGGGTTTTGTTTCACAATCCTCTCCAGGGTGCGGTTATCCCTATTGCTTGTACACTTTTTTTCTACCACATCTTTTCCTTCCCTTTGCCTCTCTATTAATGTGCTTGGACACAGAACTCTATGAAAAGCCAGACTCTTTTGCAATGACTTTTTGTGCCTTGCCCTCCTTGTGCAAGGTGTCAATGGTAGTCTTTTGGACAACTGTCAAGTCAGCAGTCTTCCCCATGATTGTGTAGCCTACATAACTAGACTGAGAGACCATTTAAAGGCCTTTGCATTATGATTATAATAATTAATTATAATCATCAGGTGTTTTGAGTTAATTAGCTGATTAGAGTGTGGCACCAGGTGTCTTCAATATTGAACCTTTTCACAATATTCTAATTTTCTGAGATACTGAATGTGGGATTTTCCTTAGTTGTCAGTTATAATCATCAACATTAAAAGAAATAAACATTTGAAATATATCAGTCTGTGTGTAATGAATGAATATAATATACAAGTTTCACTTTTTGAATGGAATTAGTGAAATAAATCAACTTTTTGATGATATTCTAATTATATGATCAGCACCTGTATATAATATGACACCTAATATGAAGTAATGTAAGTGAATACTTAATATTTATAACGAATTAGAATGTTTTAGAAATATGGGGTTTTGGATAGAATATATCATGTCACACTGCAGGAATGATCTCATCTGCCTGATTGTGACTGATGATACTTCAAAAGCAACAGCAGATTTGACTCTTTTGGCATCTAATGGACTGTTTATGCAGACATATGCTGTACATTTTCAGCCTGATAGATGACAGATGCAATATCAGACTCTTTGGTCTGTGTTTAGCTTTTTAGCTGATGATGAGGAGGATTAAATGAGTCTTTAAAACTCACCCTAACCCTCCATTTTCCTCTAAAACTTTTTAACATGTTAATGCATCTCAGTGTCTGCAGTGACAGGGAAATTCTCTGTTGTGCAGAGAGATTGTTTGCAGGTCAGACAGATTGTGCTCCGAGGAACAATCAATATCCTTTAAGCATCAGGAAGTAGGCAGAGGGTGTGGAAGTCCCTTGTGGGTAATCCACACGTAAAATACAAACACATACTTAACCAGCCTTTCCGCAATTAACAAATTGTGCGATTCATAAATGTTTTATGGCGTGAGCTTGTCTTTGAAGCGTTCTGATGTCTCTGGGATCTAAACAAACGTCAGTGATCAAATCAGCTATTTGTGAATTGTGCGGCTTTAATTACTGTATGCTGAAAGAAACACTAGATGAAACTTTGTGCTTTGAATATCAAATCCTAATCACAGCAAATGACATATACACACACTCTTTTCTTAAATCATAGCTGTATTTATGCCCAGGGCTTGGGCAAAGATGTGAGCATGATTCATAACCAATTATGATTTTATTGTAAAAATAAGAAGCAATATGTGCACGAGAAAGAGGGATGTTTTTTCTGGGGCTAGTTTTGCCAGTCTTTTGAGATTTTATGTATGCATTGTATTCTATTCAAACTGATGTGAGAGCTAAAGCCCGGGCAAAACTAATAAAAATAAATGCCTGGGCAAAACTAATAAAAAATTCAAACGGTGGAACTGCACGGCTCATAAATTTACTCATAAACTCCAGATACCGCGTCAGTTCATTTGTTTCCTTATTTGATTCATCTCTAGCACAGTCCATTTCATGGATTGCCGCACGTCTTCCTCTGAAAACCATGTTTCTTTCTGTCCACTGTGCAGTGATGCAGTTTGCACACAATGTGATTTAGCCAAATAGGATATGTTCCTGCATTAACAGCCTTTATTGATTCTGCAACAGCATTTTTTATCAACCAATCATAGGCCAGATCCTAACTCTAGCCTTAAACCCTTAAATCTGAGGGAAATTATGGGTTGATAAGAACATTGCTCAAGCTCTAATGATGCTTTCAGGTTGAGTTCAGAAATTGTAAGCAGCAAAAATAACCATTTCAACAGTACTACAACAAAATAAAGAGCAAAGGATGCACAGTAAGTGTGTATTTGATGCTTTATTTTTGAATTTGATCATTAATTGTGCTGCTACGGAGAATGATGGATAGTGTACAAACCTGTCACTTCATAAAGCAATTAAATGAGTAGGGTTTCCTGTCATTAACAGTACACAACATGTGCAAAATGATAAATTGTACTGTCATAATTTACATTTATAGCTTGAACGTTGAGGGAATGTTGACAATCAGCAAGGATGTTGACCCAGGAACATGTCTTACCTGAGTAAACTATGTCAAGATTTTAAAATTCAGTACATTTGTTTTATATAAGGCCACATGGAATTTGCTGAAAATAAATTTGTTCATAACTCAAAATTTAGCTATAGAATAACTTCCCTGGATAACTCAAATATCCAAGTTGTTAGTTAATACAATATTTCAACTTTTAAAATAACTTGTTTTTGTTACATTTAGGGCCGTCAGTTAGGTATGGGAGGGTATGGTAGCTGCCATACTTTGGCTGCCTGGTCAGGTCAATGCAATTGCAAAGTAACACATTTTTATTGCAGGATTAACTGAGTTATATTACTACTTTTAAAATGTTATTTGTAATTGTTTAATAAAAGAGAAAGATACATTATATTTGTGTCACATGAGCTAAACGCGTTGCTAATTTGTCTATTTACAACATGAATAGTGTTGAGTATTGTAGCCAATCATATGCATTTCTGTTGAAAATAATGACCAATCAGAGGTGTTTAAGTTACCGGCTGTGAGAATCCGCTCAGTATCTCTCAAAACGCTGAATGAGTTGATGTTTATGGCAAGTTTACTAAGTTCTGTACATGCACAAATCCTCTCATTATAACAAACAAAGCAGATACACAATGTAAGTAAAAGATCCATTGATTAAAATGGGACTTTTTGCACTTAATGATTTTTCTCTGAACTGGCTGACAGTGTCAGTGATTTATAAAGATAGTGCTTTTTACTCGCTTTTGTGCAATTTCATTTGCAAGTTGAAGAAAAGTATAGTTTTTCTTGAAACTTTATAATATTTCCTACAATTATATATTTCAACTTTAAAAACAAAAATAGTGACAAAAATAGATTTTTTTAAATGTTATAATAGTAATAAAAAGCTATATTAGGGATTGGAAATAACTACTGAACCAATAAGTGCTCCTCTGCAGCCATCTACTGGTTATAGTGGTAATTTAATGTCTTTTTAAAGCTGCTGTCTGTAAGATTTGCCTCTTAGTCGCCATCTCTGTTTGAAACCTGCAATTGCAGTTATATGCAGAATTATTATCTTTACGTGCATTGTGCATTGACACGGCTTCTCAGCATGGATGAATCTGATGTTTGCTGTCAGTCACCATACCGGTGTGAATACTGTACTTCGGAATCACAGATTGTAGTCTTGAAGTATGACCAAAGTAGGAATTTTCACCGGAAAATGTCATCTGAACAAGTAAGTAACATGTCTGCCACTTTTGTTCTGACCAACTGAGGGAAAAAGTATAGGCCTAGAATAAATCACGCTGCCAATGCTGATTAAATCTAACAATCGCTTAGCTCATATCGCATCAAACCTTGCAAATAATTATTATTGTTATATTTTGCTCTCAAAAAGATTTCAATTTCTGTAGCCACTTTCACAGTCCGAAGTCTTTTGCTTTTTGACCACGCTGAATCTCCAGTTGTGATTGTCATTTGGAGCTTTCTGGATTACAATTACAAAATAAGTTTAATTATTGCAGCTGCTGTGAGAAAAGGCTATAAATGATCCACTACCAGCAGCCTTTTATATACATAGTCTAGCTGGGACTCCTTCCTTCTGTTTACAGACATGCATGCTCGAATTTCCTGCAGAAATCCACTAGTATCGATTTATTATAAAACATTAGAACACGCTTACTGTTGTGAATCGAGCTAAGGTAAGGTGAACACTGGCTAATTATGTGCTTGCTCAGAAATTGATTTTGGATAATTTTTACGGACTGCAGCTTTATATTTTAAAATAAAAGTTTTTTGTATTTCACCAAGTGTTAGTTTTCCTATGCATCGTGAAACTTTTAGTTTTTATCTTTGAAGTGCTGGAAAAAGTCCTTGAAAAGTCCTTCATTCTTATAACGGTCTATAACTGTTTAATTTGCTTGGTTAAGATAAAAGCTATATGTGACTCTTCCTTGAAAGCACCACACACTTGTCGTGTTTGAAGGGCGGTGCTCTCTCCAATCGCTATACCTTTGCATGAATTTCAGTTTTATGCATTTCAATTTGTCAAATGGCTTCAATGTAGATGTGCTTGTCGTGATATTTGAGGATGACTGCAGTAGCAGCATGCATAGGGTCAGGAATTAAAGAAGATATGCTGGACTGTCACGTCAAAGGGGGTAAGATTTGATGACATCATCAGAGTTCGCCATTCCTTGGCTTTTGGTGAAATGACACCACTGGTTAAGTTCATCTAATGCAGTCTTGTCAAAAATTTAACTTAACCTAATAAGTGAAGTTCACTAATTGCAAATAGATTTGATTGTTTCTACTCAGTAATTTCATTTGATTGCCTTATCTAAATTATAATCATTGTATTGATTATACCATCATCATTTGACTGACTGAGTCAGACATGATTCAAACAAGAGCTCCTTGATTTTTCTGTGTGCATTAAAAGATTGTTGGTGTGGAGCAAAATGGCTTTTATGAACATCATCAAAGAGAATGCTAACCAACCTAACCATGACTGAAACCAGCTACATAGATTATGTATTTTTGTACATAATCTTTTGTACACAAAAATACACAGATCATGTATTTTTGTAGGCCAAAAGCACTTCCGGTTCCATTGTCTGGAAGTCAATGAGCTTTTTGAATGTATTTTTGTGTTTTCTTTAGTGCTGTCAATGTTAACGCGTTAACGCATGTGATTATTTTTTCCCCAGTTTAGGCATTAAAAATATTAACACAATTAACGCATCTGTTTTTTCTGTCATCCTTTGGCTAGAATTACAATATATGATAATGGTCTTATTCATGCAAATGCTTTTAAAACATTTAAACGCGCCAAAAGAGAAAAAGAGAACGCGCTGTCTATGAATGTCCTGCCACACACAGGACACACAGGAAGACGCGCACCATCGAAGACGTGCATGGACAGCACGGCAGAATATATTTCTGTCACGCTTGAACAAACAATAACACGCACAATAATGCCAAAAATATCAGTTTTGTCGAGTATCCTCATAAGAGTGGCCTTGAATGAGTTGAATACAGTCTTAAAACAAAAGTAAAGAGCTGTGAGAAAGTGGGACGCGTGTGAGATCTGCGTCATGTGCAGCAGCGGCAGCTCTTAAAGTAACAGCAACCAAAGTCATTAAAAGAACAAATGTAACAGAGAAAATTACTCACTGCTCTTGACTAAAGAACTTTTCGTAGCTTTAATAATGATTTAATGTAGGCTATAAATTATGCAGTGTAGACTGTTAGGTAACTTTTTCAATTTCTGTATTTTTCCTATCTGAAAGGCACAGGTAAATATGACATTTATTATGGGTTTATGTGAGGATTGTTCTAAGTTCGCTTAAATTAAAAGTTGTTATATTTTTGAAGCCTAATAAATGTAAAAAATTATATATCTTTCAATTACACTGTAATGTTGAATGGTTATAATTCATGTTTAAAACTGGGGGAAAAAAATCAATTTCATCAAGACATCAGTAGCTGTAGGCTATCAGTATCAGTAATACTGGCCTTCATTCATAAAAAGATGCCATTAAACAAGTATTCAAAATATACTGTCTTTATGTTGTTTTAATTTGGAGAATAACTGTGAAATTATTACATTATAAAATATATTAAAAATGTATAAAAATGTAAGTGTTTTTAATTGCGATTAATCACAGAAACAATTGTGATTAATCAAACTCATTTTTTAAATTTACTTTTTCGATTGACAGCACTAGTTTTCTTTTTTTGTGTGTTTTTTTTTGTTGTTGTCGAATGCCTGATATAAGGTCTATGGTTAACACAAGCTCAAGATTTTTTGTGTTGCTAAAAAGAGGCTAAATGGGATTAGGTTGTCGGGGATGTTAAACATCATCAGCTGAACAGGTAAACTCATCTATTCACTAGTCTTTTACAGTCTTATTGTGTTTAGAATTGCGCTCTTGCAAATGATTCTACCTCAAACTTTCAGGGAAAATGTTTTTAAATAAAGAGTTGAAGACTGAAAGAGTTGGAAGCTTAATGGCATAGTTCATTTATAGCCTTTTATTAGATTTTTACTTCTGCTTATTGTTTTTAGGTTTCAAAATTCATAAAGGTTAGGTTTATTTTTTAAGATTACCATGATTAACAAAATGTGTAAGAATCATAAACTTTTGTTGGTCGCAGAGCTTATTTTCTGCAATGACCCAAAATCCAATGGAAAAATCCTATTGGGTTTTTGTCGAAGGATCCAGTGTGGTGCCAACTTACAAATATATGTCATCAATGCAGTACTCCATTTGCACATCCCTGTAATTTCCCATGCTTTTAAATGAATTAAATCGCAAGGGCTTATGGGTATTCCCCCTAGCCACAATGCTCAGTATCAGATATTATGAAGTTCATCGTTAAGCCTTAGCTTTATTAAGGATTATCATTCCGTCTAATTAGCTTCAGTAAAAACATATGGATTCAAGAAGGGAGTCCAATCAGATCAAAGACAGAGTTGTGGTATTTCATAATTGAACACTTAGAAACTTAAATTTGTAAAAAAAAAAAAAAAAAAAAAAAAAATTCCCAGAGAGGTTCAAGGAAATGTGAAAGTAATTCAACTAATGTTTAATTAGGACAACTTGATGCTTTTTTATTAATGATGACATTACTGTGTATCACGTGTCATTTAGCCTGGAGGGCCTGTTAGATTGTTTTTGGAGAGTTCAGTGTGATGATAGATGCTTGTGTGCATGCTCTGAGGCAGTCTGTTTCATTACAGAATATCATCTCACCTGCACAATGGGGAATTTTCCCCTCCTGGTCTGCATTGTCAAGCACTGACAGACCCCCTGTGGATTTGAAAAGAGAGACATTAGAACATCAAACGCTGAGTTGAGCTCTCAGAGATCCACTGTAGAGAATGCAGTGACTTCTTCAAATACACTGTGGAGGTCTTTTAAAAGCTACATAAAAGAGTTGAGGTAAAAAAATAGAGGGCTGTTGATATTTGATGCTGCCAAGAAGTGAAAAAACCAGAGACTGATCCAAGTTTGAACTTCTAATCCATTTGGAAGTAGTGTGCGGCACGGAGGCACTGGACTTTAGCTCCTCTGCATGGAGCCTGATGGTTGTTTTGCAATTAGACGTAATTTTCCTTACTGCTTTAGTTTGAGGAAGTGCTGATTGCACCTTGGACTACCTGTCAAGCCAGAGACTCTTGATCACCAGCCTTGAGTAAACCTTAGACATTTTAAATGTGTTTTAATGACCTGCCTTGTACCCACGGTGCTCACAATTGCACTATTAGCACAGGGGTGGATGGGGGACTAATTTAAATGTCACTCTGTGCAGAATCCACTTGAACATCAAGTCTTTGTGCTTCCTTCCACAAGCTCTGCAGATGCTCTGTGGAGTCGTATGCACGACAAAAGGCGATGGAGTCTGAATGTGAATATCATCATATAAAATCACATCAAAAGTAAAAATAAATATATTAAAATAACGGCAACACTCTCGGTTCTTTTTCTGTGGATATGAATGAGTTGAGAAGAGTGTGCGTGTCATTGAAAATCTTTTCTATCATAGAGACTTTGGTAATTATTGCCTTTGAGTGAGATGAACTGCGTAAGAAGATCAGGGCTAAATGGGTTTGGGGAAAAAAACTACCAAAAATAATACCTTTTTTTTGTCTGAATATGAAAAATTATAAATAAATAAATATTTTTATTATAATTTTTTTTAAATGTTTGCAAGTTAAAAGTACACTTTAAAAGTTTATATATTTAAAGGCACAATATGTAAGATTTTTGGATTAAAATATCCAAAAACCACTAGAACAATTTTATTGCTTACATTATCCCAAATGTTTCCAAGAATATTTTAAAGGGGACCTATTATTATTATTATTATTATTATTATTTATTATAGCTTGTCAAATTTGCCCCTAAACAAGCCGTTTGTTTGTGTCCCTTTAAATGCAAATGAGCTGCTGCTCCTGGCCTGCTTTCTAAAAGAGGGCGGAGCTTTAACAGCTCTCACTTCAGTTGCTCAACAACAACAAAGCTGGAGAATCTCACGCAGCCAAAATGAGGATTGTCAGTAATGGAGTTCAGCCTTACATTGTTCAAACTGGAGTCAGACACTGATGGAGAGACTCAGGAAGAAGTTTTAGAACTTAAACTTTTAGAATGCATCTGGATGGTGATTTATGTAGTTGCTGTGGAATTGATTCAACTCATTGACTAGCATGTGCCATCATGTTAATCTTTTGTACAAAACCTGTATTGACGCACACTATAGCGTACCTGTTTGCCAAACAGAGCCATACACACCAGGATAACATTTATGATTGCTATGAAATGCTGTGAATGCTAGTATATTTTCAAAAATATCCTTTTTTAGCAATTGATCTTGCCAGGGTCAACTTGCAGGCTATCCAAGCTAAGAAGACTCTAAATAGTGTTCTGTGCTCATCTGTGCAGCCAACAACAGAACAGTTAGCATGCTTTGCTCCATCTTTTGCCATGGCCTTAGAACTGGTACACCATTATCGCTTAAGGGCCGGTAATATTATAATAAGATCCCCTTCCTACGTCGCAAGGGCTAATATTGTCAATTTATACTGAAACCTACTTGCGTAAATTGCAGCAGCAACGTCTTTACCATGATTAATTTATTCCATGAATGAATGTGTCCATAGCATGGGGTTACTGAGTAGTAACAATAATAATAAAAAAATTAAATAAAATAAAAAAATAATAAGTAGCATTCAGCTGGTCATGTGACCTCAACATGGCAGTTTTTATTTGAAATAACTATGAGCACCCCATATATTTTTGACAGCATTTATTTATCTTTGTTTATATTTGTTAATACAATTGTTTATTATTTGTTCATATTAATTCACAGTGCATTAACTAACGTTAACAGACAACTTTTGATTTTAAAAATGTTTTAGCAAATGCTAAATTTAAAATTAAATTGAACAAATACTGTAGTTAATTTGAACTAACACTGAACAATACTTCTAATGTAGTGAAATTAAACTTTATTGTAAAGTGTTAACATTTTAACAAAGGAAATATTACTGAGTGCATCTTTTTTTTTTTTCTTAATATAAACTCTAGCAAAAACATTTTGTAGAAGACACTTTATTGATCCCAGAGGAAATGTATTAGAAGTGTTCATGGATTTCCATTAACACGCTTGACTTCAGTTGTAATCAGGATTTTGGGTTGCTATTGCTTCACAAAACAACTCTATCTTAAAGGGTTAGTTCACCCAAAAATGAAAATTCTGTCATTTATTACTTGCCCTCATGCTGTTTCACACCCGTAAGACCTTCGTTAATCTTCGGAACACAAATTAAGATATTTTAGTTGAAATCCGATGGCTCAGTGAGGCCTCCATAGGGAGCAATGACATTTCCTCTCTCAAGATCCATAAAGGTACAATATTAATATTATAAAGCGATGAGAATATTTTTGGTGCACAAAAAAAAAAAAAAACGTATTTAGTGATGGCCAATTTCAAAACACTGATTCATTTGTGCTCCGATGCTTCCTGAATCAGTGTATCAAATCTGCTGTTTGAAGCGCCAAAGTCACATGATTTCAACAGTTGGCAGTTTGACACGCGATCTGAATCATGATTCCATACACTGATTCATTGTGCTCCGAAGCTTCCTGAAGAAGCAGTGTTTTAAAATCGGCCATCACTAAATAAGTCTTTATTTAGTATTTTTTGGTGCATCAAAAATATTCTCGTCACTTTATAATATTAATATTGAACCACTGTACTCACATGAACTGATTTAAATATGTTTTAGTACATTTATGGATCTTGAGAGAGGAAATGTCATTGCTCCCTATGGAGGCCTCACTGAGCCATCGGATTTGAACAAAAATATCTTAATTTGTGTTCCAAAGATAAACGAAGGTCTTACGGGTGTGGAACGGCATGAGGGTAAGTAATAAATGACAGAATTTTCATTTTTGGGTGAACTAACCCTTTAAACTTAAAAGAAGTACACTCTGATAATTATTTCATTATATTCACAATGTGAAAACCCACTGCAAAAACGGATCTCCTAATATTGTATTCCAGTCTGTTTTATGATTTAATTATTACTTATAAAATCATTTCTCCAGGTTGATGTGTCAGAGTGAAATGTGAACAGACAATTTGCTCAAGGTGCAAAAATCTATTCATTCGACGTAATTAAATTGGCTGTCACAAGATGAGACGAATCACGGCTTCATCATTGGATCTGGATGCAAGGCGAATGTCAGCAATCACAGAGAACTTTCATGGAGAACTGTAATTTCTTATAGCATCATCTTTGCCGCATATGTGAGTAGTACCACCTCGTAGTCCAGAACTTCTTTCGCCCACTGACAGATACAAAATGTCACGTTGCAAAAAGCAACGGAATGACAACAGTTATTTTTTTCATATCACGTCAGAATAAAGACAAAAGCCGTCGTCATTCTGCCGCAGTTCCCATGGACCTGTCAGCACCCTCGCTTCTCTGTGAACGCAGCACCAATCATCTGTTTCGACTCTACAACTGAAATATTACTGCTGGCCTACCACCGCTTTAAACATCCGCTGATATTTTATTTATCTCTAGCAGACAGGATCCAAATGGCGAGAGATTTGCCCATCCTGAGAGATATATTGAGGAAGACACCTGTCAACAGCCTCATCTCTCAGAATGAAATATTTCACTGAAATTTTGATCATAAACCTTTAAAACTACTCTTTCAAATCGGATCTGAATTTGGCAGGTGTTTTATATGCAGTACAGCTGGTTCTCCAGGGGTGATTTGAGCCATAACCACTGGCACAAAAACATGCATGAAAAAGAGGATGGGGAAAAACACAATGAAACAGGACAGAAAGTTTATGCAGATTTATATAATAAATAAACACAGGCACATTTTTTTAAGATGCTGTGTTAAGGTGAAAATGGTCAACAGCAACATTCGTCTTTAAACGCAATAACTTGTCTTGTGTTAATGGAAATTGCGACTTTTTTTTCTCACAATTGCAACTTTATATCTCGCAATATGACTTTATATCTTGTAAAGTCTGCAAAAAATGCATAGTCTTTTCTTCCATATTGTGACTTATATCTGAGTGAAAGAGAGATAAAATGTAGTGCAGGACTTGATTTAGTCCATCGTTATTGATTTGATTGTTGGATGCTTGTGGTTTGCTTTGGTCTCTGCAAGAAGGGGGGGGGGGGATATTTTTTATTAAAAATTACTGATGATGTGCATGGGTAAATCATTTATAATAAATACTGCAATATTCCACAAAAATCAAGAAGTGTCAATTTTGATTTCATGTTAACTTTAATTGCAGCTTTAATTCTCTTAGTTGCAACATTATTTCCCATAATTATGACTTTTACTCACAGTAGCGACTTTGACACAATTCACCCTTCGCAAAAACCCATCCCCCTTAGTTACTGTTGCTTTGTCTGACAAGCCATGCACTCTCACACCACACATCATGTTCTCACAGAGTGAAAAATACATTGCGGAGTGAAGAGGAGACTGACAATGCGCTGACAGGCAAGACAGAACAGGTTACTTTTGGTATGAAATTAAGTCTCAGCTTTCAAATTTTGTCATTTCTTTTAGAAATTCAAACAATAAATACCGTTTTGTGGCTCTTTAATGTGTCTTCTTGACAGATCATTGTAGCACCTCATTTCAAATGGGACGTGAACCGATCATCTCTTCCTACTAGTAATAAACATGAATTAACATTAGAAGGTATATGTTGATTCAATGACAGAAAGACATCAATACAGAGCATTTTTTAAAATTGAAGTCCACTGATGTTAATTTATTAACTCTCCTGTGTTTGTTTGTCGGACAAAATGGTGGATTCAGCATCATGATCGCCTGACAATCAAACTCCGGTGAACGAAGGGTGAATTGTGAGTTAAAATCTTACAGTGTGACTATTTCTTATTTTAAACTTTCTCACAGTTTTCTTTCTTTTTTTTTTTTTTTTTCTCTGAGGTGGAAACAAGCTTCTACACAAATATTTTCCCTTGGGAATTTATAATCAATTTTATCAATAACAGTTTTACAAACAAATAAGGTCCGTGGTAAATGTTACCTGAATATACTTTCACATTTTGTTCTAAAACAAAGGTATATGACTCACAGTTTTACATTAGATATGATTTTTGAAATCGCTGTGTTTTGTAACATAACTGTTGCGTTAAAAACATGCATGTAAATGCATTTTTTGGTGATACTTGTTCTTGTGTTGCAACTTAAGCTTTAAACTGTTGGGGTACAGGTCAGGAGGCATGAATAAATGGGTTTTAATCATATTATTCATGTTTTATTAATAGTATAAAATTAACATGCTAAATTGACAGACCTAGTAATATTCTACGCTAAATATCACACAAAAGGACGCTGTTCATGAGGATTATAGAGATGTGAATCACAATTCTCTCTGTGTGGTGTATCCGGCCACACGTATTCCATTGGGATCTAAATGAACCATAAAACCAGCTGATTATCATTCACGAGCACTTGGCACTGCAACCTCCCAAAACCTCTGCTTACATAAATTATGCTGTCGTTGTTTTACAGAGGTAAGCCTACGAGCTGTTTACATAATTGAATTCGTATGCAAACACGACTAACTGGAAAATATGAACTTCTTTAGCATTTTAAGTACTTTGACCTGAAAATATCTTTTCTCTTCATGTAATCTTCCCAGAAGACCCGACTGAGACCTAAGTAAGTTGTTCATCGATTGCGAGGATTTCAGGACCCATAAAGACTATGGAGATTAACATTTTTCCGACTGATGAACATTTGTTTGATATTGTTCCATGCGTACACTGTGGCAATTCAAATACATATTTATGAACATCGACATGATAAATAAATGAGATGCAGAAAATGAGACAAGTAAAGTACATGAGCCAATGGAGGATAAAACTATATTCATAATCTGTTAAATTATTCAATATAATGTCAGTCCACATCATTTTTAAATAGTTATACGCAATCCCTATCTGTCACCTTCTGTGGAAAGGTCTATTTTCTGGAGGAATATGGTGGGTTTGGATGCTAATTTAGACCAGTTTTGGCCACAGTATAACTAAAACTAAAGATACGAATAACTTGGGTTTCTTGAAGCTTTTATAAGCACTTTTAATGTTTTATGCATAATTTTTAGGCAGCTGTTCCATGTCACGTTCAAGTGATGCATTTCCAATGTCAGATGGCACAGTAAAAAAATGTAAAGTCTTCTGCCAAGCAACCTAAACATGAGTCAAAGGTGTTTAATGATTTTTAGAAACACTTGCTGAAGCCTCATATTTCAAATTCGGTATCTTGTTTCTTTTAGACAGAAATTGATATAGTGTATATACAAAAGCCCAGTTTCCCTGACTGCAATGAAACATTTTCTTTCTGCATATTTGAAAATTCTTCACTTGACACAGAAGGCCAAAGTTTAAAAGAAATTCTGCAGCTGAAATGAGTGTTTGATTAGTTTCTATTCATAGAGTCGCTTGATAATTGAGACTTAAGAGTGACTGATGTCTAAAAATACAAATGAAAAGCTAAAGTTAAGGTTCAGGCAGTCGTTAGGTCTTCTGTTGTGATGTTGAAAGGATGTCATATTAAATCATAAGACTTAAGATCTAAGATTTTATTGGAAACAACATATCCAAAGTGGGAAGCAATTCAAAATAAAAGTTATTAAAGTCATGAAATAGAAACTGACCCTGTTTAATTTCCTAATACACATTCCTGGTCTTATTGGTATGATTGATCAGACATTTTTTTCAAAGGCAAAAAAGGTTTGCCTTTATAATCTTTCTCAAAAATGCAATGCAATGTCTGAAACAACTTTCCTCTAGGTTTACGTCACCAATCCCTCGTATATTTTAACCCTTACTTCCAACCAAGTGTGCTGTACAAGTCCTGAAAAGTGAAACCAAAATGTTTCTATCGCTCCCAGGTAGCTGTTCCCAGTATAGGTCATAAACCCCGCCCTCTCAATGTAATTTTATGGGACGGGAGACAAACTAAACAATCTAACACTTCACACTTCAAATAAGTGAATACATTTTTTCCAAAGATGGTTTCTGTCATTTTAGGTAGATTTTATCACACTGATATAAGTTCAAGTGTTTGTTTTTATATTTTATAATAAATATGGTTTTAGTTAGTTGTTTGATGCTATAAAAATGGGAGTGTGATCATGTCATGATTGACAGCTGAGATTGACAGCTTCTCTGAGCAAAGTAGTCACTGAAGCAACAACAGACTTTTTTGGGGATTTTGGGAGGATATTGGAGCTTTAACTTTAATTTCTACATTTCCATAGCTGTTTATTTCACACCAACATAATGAGTTGTTCTGCAGTAAACTGTACTAACCGATTCTGCGGAAGTGTATTCACTTTTGTGCCTCCACTTCTTGCTCACTACTGCTCAGACTCGAGTCCCAAATCAGCACAAGATGTCAGCTCCATATTACAGCTCCATGTTGGTGGCTTGACTTTTCTACAATGGCAGAGAGCAGGGCTGATAGTGAAAAAAATTCCTGAGCCTGAACTTTTTTCCTTGCCCCCCGAGAGGGTACTATGTATGCAACGCACTTTTAACACAACTTGTTGGCCCCTGGGCCCAAATATATAAACAGCCTAAGTATGTATAACCCTGATCATCATTATTGACAAGTGGCTATTTTTAGATATTTTCATATTTGCATTATGCCCTCAGTATTATTCAAGAAAAGACAGCATTTTCTTCTCAATATGTTCAGTGCCTACATTGACCTTATAAGCCCATCTTAGTACAATCACTGGAAGTAAATGCTGCAGATGCTACAGTCATACCAAGACAGGTCAGTAAGTGGCAATAATAGGGCTTTCCGTCGCTACCCACATCCTCAATCCAAGCCCAGCGCCATTTATTCTTTATGCTTTTATCAATGTCTTTAATGTCTTCCCCTGGCTTCATAAACATAGCCATGACTTACGTTTTGAGTTGAAAAATATGAGACACAATTGTAAACACCTTCGCGCATGGAGTATTGCCTTAACCTGTATCAATCTATTTGACAAAGACACGAGGCCCGCCCATTAACTACTTCTGATTGGCTCATGAGTCGTTGAGCGTTAAAGCTGCTCTCTGACCTGCGCATCTCAGATCTAAATGACAGATCAATACGACGACATATAGTGCCATGTTAAAAAAAAAAAAAAAAAATTAATAAAAAAAAATCTAAGTTTCCGAGATTAAAGTCGAAACTCCGAGATTAAAGTCGGAATATTCAGAGAATAAAGTCGAAATATCTAACCTCTGCAAAAAATAATAATAATAATATTAATAATAAAAATAAAGTCGGAGAATAAAGTCGAAATGCTCCGAGAATAAAATACTTTATTCCGCGCGGAAACAAGGCTATGGTTGTGACGATGACGCGCTTGATTTATTAGCCTATGTAGCCTACTGCTGTTCTGTTTGCATAGACAGAACATAGCAAAACGTTTAGATATCGTTTCAGCTATTAAAACAGTTCCGTTTTGTATGTATGACACATTGATTTCGTTTCTGTTTTATTAAGTTCAGTTCCGCAGTAAAGAGACTTCTGCAGATTTCGTTTGTCTGTAAATACACGTGCGCTGTCATTGATGAAAATAAAACTAAATGTCATTCTCCATGATTTCAATGAATAATCCACCTGGTCAACATAATGTTTTATTCATTGATACTTTTAATTGAATAATGCCTATCACTTGAAACAGTTTTGCTGATTTGTATTTATTAAAACGATGTATTTTAAATTTATATTAGTCTACATCAACTTGTATTCCTTGTACATAACAATGAATGTGTCGGAGGGTAAGGGGATATTTGAATTATTTATGAATAAACTAGTGTATTCTAAATCAGTGACGCAAGATCCTTAATAGAAATCTCCACTTTGACGCGAGAAATGCATCTTTACAGATATAATGAAAGAGTTTTTGGTTTGATTTGTTTTATTTCGTTAAGCAATAATTTAAATCTCTCCATCTATGTATTTGATGTCGGTAAGGCAAGTATTGTTTTGAGGATAATTCGTTTCCACTGGATAAAAAAAAGTGCAAGTGACGGCTCTGGCGCCTCTGTATTGCATTGTGCAAACTTCCACTCTCCGCACAAACCAATGGATATGCACCTATACCTTATTTATATCTGACGAATAAAAAATCTTCCCATTACAACTTAATTAATAAAAACAGAAACGAAATCACTGCCATACATACAAAACGGAACTATTTTAATAGCTGAAACGATGTCTAACAGAACAGCACATATTCTCTTCCGTGCTTTTAAAAACAGACATCAAATAAACATTAGATAATCTTTATTATTATTATTATTATTATTATTATTTTTATTATTTTTTTAACATGGCACTAAAACGCCGCAGTAGACCAATATAACCAGAACCTGATTTTTTTTTTTTTTTTTTTCGCAGCCACAGTAGCCTACGCCGGAAATCCGGCGTGGTGCCGGAACGCTATCACCCCTGAGAGAGTGAAGGTATGACATCCATCTTTTTTTACAGTCTATGCTTCCAACCAAATGTCTCCATTCACTGTAAGACCGAATATATTGGCAAAACTCAAAAAATTTGAGACAATCAGTTGCCTCAAAATTTTTAAGTTAAGAAATTCAAAGTTTAAGTAAGCAATACTGGCAGATTTTTATTTTGTACTCATAAATCTTAATTGTTCTTAACTTGAAATGTTTGAGTATGCTAATTCATACATTTAAGGTGAGACAACCCAGGTGAATAGGGTAAAAACTAGGGATGCACCGAATATTCGGCCACCGACACTTTTATCACCGAAACAAAACGGCCGAAATGTCATGACACAAACAGAAACCGCTAGGTCAGCTCCTCTGATGCATCTGTAGCGGACGTTATTCCTTTAATCGCAGCACTAAAGCGTCTCCTAAGCAAAGTGGTTGAGACGGACCACGGAGTGAAAACAATGAAAAGTACACTCTTAGAGTCTGTCAGCAAACGTTTCACTGAGATCTGTTCGGGAAAAAGAAAACTCGTCTCTCTACACCAGATGAGGGCATGCACCCTCGTTGTCTGATATGTTCAGTGAAATCCTGCAAGAAATATTTACTAAAATGTTTAACTTGACCCCACTCATGTGTAAATTAAATAATAATGTACAGGACATTATTATTTAATGTACACATGAGTGGGGTCAAGTTAAACATTTTAATTTTAATTGTATTTTATACTGTGCATTGTTGCAATGTGCTAAATAAATATTTGTATAATTTGTAATGATTTATTCTTTGAAACTTTAATATTAATTTATGCATTTGCAATGCCTTGCTTTTAGTAAAGTTAGTACACAGTCATCATATCCATAAATGCAATGGTACTAATAATTGGCATAATTTCTTTCGGTATTTCGGTTTTCGGCCTTGGTTTCCTATTTTTCGGTTTCGGCCAAGAATTTTCATTTCGGTGCATCCCTAGTAAAAACATTAACTAATAGATATCACCATACTACCCCAGGTGACTGATTACATTAAAAATTGCAAACATTCTTTGTATTACAAGTTTTCTAAAATGTAATGTTTAAATATGCAAATGAGGCGTTATCTAATTAAATATGCTCTAATTTGCATAAATTACTAGAACAAAAATCTGAATATTGCATGACGTCAGGTTCACAGTTCTCGTTTAATTTTTTGGACATATTAAATTCAAAGGTTTTTACAGAGGGAATTTTGGATATCTCTTTTCATCACTCCATAAATCAGAAAATACTATCAACAGCCAGAAAAAAAAAATATATATATTTTCACCATTTTTTAGGAATAAAATGTTGTATAAAATCAGGCAAATTATATATCAACAAATCCCTCTATAAAAACCTTCAGAATATAGATAGGATTAAAACGAAAAGTTTGGTGTATATACGTTCTGCTGAAATGAAGATTTCTGACTCATAGCAGGAGAAAAAACTCATTTTGAGAAAACGGCCTTTAAAGATATTTACTGTAATTGAAATCTATATGCAAATAGATAAAGTGCTATAAAATATACACTTTAAAAATGTATTTTGGATGTTTTCTTTCCACCAGTCTGAAAAAAAAAAAAAAAAAAAAAAAAAACACTTTATGAAAAGCCAAAAAGTGCAAAATCTCAAAATCGACAGGTGCCTGAAAAAAAGTGTCTCCCCTATAGTGTCTCCCCTGAACTTAAAAATTTTATATACCCTCAATGTGAACATTTTTATTAGTGTAAACTTTGCTAGCTATAACAAGCTAATTCAGAAAATGCTAACATGTTAATAATAGCATGGTATATAACTTGCTGAATGAGTGCAGAAATATAAAGCATTTAACATACTTGCTTTCAAGCCAAGCCGCATGCACCACTTGTCACCATAACTCTCCAAAACCCACATCCGCATAACAAAACATTAATCACTACTAAATCTCCCACATAACATTAATCTTGCACAAAAAAACAATTATATAACTCTTAATTTTAGCATTTACTCTCCCTTAAAACTTAAGTTCAACTTAAGTTCTTTTAAATGAAAAGAAATAGGTTCATAAAACTCAAAACAATATACTTAAAATATATTGGTTCTGTGAACTGTGAACTAAAGAAAAAGAAAGTGCATAATATTCATAAAAGCTGATTTGACTGAACTAATTTGTCTAATTTAAGTTTGTCCTGAGTGTTGGGGTTTACAGTGTTCCATTATATAACACTACTTTTCTGATTCCCAATGGAAAAAATCATATCCCACCCTACTTTTTCTCTTAATATCTTGTTTCATTCGGAAATATGTAAAATTGTGAGCATTTCATTTTGCATTTAACTGCAGTTGTGAATGTTGGTGATGCATTTTAAGTACTGTTGATGATAAATAGTGATAAAGCTGTGAAAAAATATTGATATATTATGCATATTTTGGAACTTACAATACTAAATAAGAATAGACTATGAATAAGAAAGTCTATGATGTTGTCTATTTACTAGTTCACTATGTTGTGATAATGAGTTCAGAAATTCATTAGCTTGTAAGCCTACATAATGTTGCGAAAATTATGACATATTCACTAAGGATAAAACAATAACAAACATAGTATGTCACGATGACATGGTTATTAAACTGAGATTTAGACACAGTCAGAGATGAACATGTAGTCACACACAGTCTGTCACAACAGACGTCTAATGCACCACAGTTTCCACAGAATGACAGCAAGTAAATGAAGCAGGAAAAGAGATGAGTTTGTGTCTGATGGGAACTCATTCATTCAAAGTAAAGTCAGATTCAGGTGACCTTTGGCATGAATTATGTCTTGAACATGAGTTTGGTTTTGGTGTGTCACTAAGACCCATATATGAAAGTATACTTATCAAATTGCTTCAAAAAGATCTCAGTGTAGTTTTTATAGGTGCATAGAATACAGTTAGGGATAATGTTGGCATTAGGGATGGACCTGCCTATATATTATGCTATTTAAGTCATGGCTCAACTCAAATATGCAGCATGTTAATTTAATAAAACCGCTTAAGAGAAGCAAATAGCTTAATCTAGGCTGTTAATTGAGCTTCAGATGACCATTAGCCCAGTCCAGAGGTCTTTAATTAACAGCAGTGTGGAAATGGGTTGGGTGTATGTTCGTGAAAAGAAAGAACTGAGGAAGGGAGTTAAAACAAGTGAAAGCAATGCTTTTATCATCAATCGTCCCATAGGACAGAGTCAGAGTTTTAGAAACTCAAAGTTAAGAAACCCATAAAAAGATCTAGAAAGAAAAGTAGCACAAACACAAATATAATGAGTTGACGTAGAACTGCGAGAAGATGTGAGCTTTCTGCAGCGGTTTCTGCTAGTTTTACTGATATGTCCTGACAGGAGGTAGGTAGCACAACCTACATTCTGTCAGTCAGCCGCTTTGATTTCCAAAAGGAAAGACGAATGTTTGTGGGAAATACAAAATGCCTCTGGGCAATGTAATGTATTTGTATACAATCGATAGCTAACACATGTTCTGTCACTTTGTTCAGTAAGAGAATTTGCAGCTGACATCATAAAACCTGAAATGTAGTAAGAAAAAAGTTTTTTTTGCTTTAGTGAACTCTGACAGCAATTTAAATTGTCAAGACTTGTATAGAAGCTCTTTATTTTGTCTAAGGAGTTATATGACAATTTCAATTGTTGACAAAAGTTTTCAAACTACCATAGTCGGGTTACTTTTAACTAGTTTTTCTTCAGTAAGGGTTTTATTCTTCACAAACCAGTAAGAATACAAGTAGGAGAGATTAGTGCTTTAGATATGTTTGGTTACTAGTTTTTTCAGTTCTTTGTTTTGCAATACTTTGTTTTTATTGAAGCTGAGTGAAAATGACCCTAAGTTGGGAATGTGCTTTATATCTGTATGTGTAGCTATCTCTGAAAATATCTATTCTATGAATTTATAACAGCTAAGGGGCGTTGTTAGGCACGGTGCAGAGTGGAGTACCTAAAACACCCTTAGCTGTTATAAATTTACTGTAAACCACGGCTTCACTGGGCTTATTGCTTTTATAATAATATAAATGCAACTTTCATGAAGTAAAATCATTAAAAGTCTTCCCTGACTGTGAACAGCAACAGAGGTTAGGGGAAAACTGGGACCAAAGTTACAAAGCGATTTTCTCAGAGCCCTGACTACATTTGCATTCCAAGTTATGACAGCACGTTCAGCACGCAACCCTTGACAGAGCTGCCAAATATCATGTGATTTCGTCATTGATCAATCTACAGGTTATTTAGCGCTGTAACACATCCTGAAATTTGCTTTGACAGAGTTTTTCAGTATGAAAGTAAATCGGGTTTAAATATCAGGAGTTCCTGTTGGGACGAAAGTTTTTCAGTATGAAAGTAAATCGGGTTTAAATATCAGGAGTTTCTTTTGTCCCACTGCTAATGTGGTGGCTTTCTCTGCGTTGCAGCATTTATTAAAACATATTTATGTTGTATTATTCTAGCAGAATATGCCAAAAGTGAGGGGCAGAAAAACAGACAGAGGTCTGATTCAGCCAGATGTTTATGAGAGGACGTTTCTGGACATATCTGTTGCTTATTTCTGTATGCCAACATATATTCACTCAATCTGTTTACATTTACCATAGTCACATTTAGTTTTTAGCCATACCTTAGCTTTTCCACATCCACCTATGAATTTGCAGTGATTCCATTCAGATGTTTTTATGTATATTTTGAATTTATTCATAAAAACAGCTGGATTGGAAACTTGACTACTGTTACATTATGTTGACAATTTATATTATGAAAATTTAATTTAATTTTCATATTGTTCATACTTTTGAAAAAATGTTTTATAAAATAAATTGACATTGCCATTTTAAATGAAAATGTAATTTAATATTTTTTTTTGCAAAGATAAAGGACAAAATATGTTTGCAGTTACATATTAACAAGGTCATAGTCAGGTATATTTAATAGACCCTTTTACTGTTTGTACACAATGATGACGTAGCAACGTATACGCGCACATTTTGGCAATGGAAGTGGTGTTGTTCCCCATAGGTTCTAACGTGTTAGCAACTCCGAAAGTGATATTTATATCTACAGCTTCGTGAGCGGATTAAGCAACACAGACAGATAAAGTTATTTTAAAACGCTGACTTTATCAAATGGTATCCGGCTATCAGATCCGTGTAGTCGAGTGGATAGAAGACGTTAGCAGATGGCCAAATACAGTGGCCAGATATATATACATAAACCAGGGCTCTCAAGTTTTAAAGACAGGCAAGAATGACAAATATCCAACAACATGACATGATTTTTAAAGTGACCAATAACATTGACGATGTACACTATAATGTATTTAGTGCTAATAAAATTATTAAGCCTATTTGGAGAGAGAGATGCTTAATGTGACAAAATGTCAGTCATCGTGTGATAACGAAAATATAACTAGGTCTAGACCAGTGGCGTGCAGTGGTGCTCTGAAATGAGGAGGCACATTTTTTTTTTTTTTAATGAATCATTGTAAATTCATGTGCATTACTCTTAAAGTTGACAAATCTTCCTTGTTAAATGAACATTACTTTACAGTACATCAAAAAAAAAAAAAAAAACAGAAACCATAAGCATAACTCTATTTTGTAATTTTACATTAACAATGTAATGTTCTATTTATCAAAACCACGTCAATCTCATCAAACATCAAGTGTTTTAAGCATTTCTACATTCATTCCAAAATAATAACTAAAGGCAATAATAATTTAAACAATATATTTTATTTGTTTATTGCGGTTTTTCTTTTTAATTGTCAACCTAGAATATTTTGGATCATCAGTCATGCTCCATTAACACCGTCTGTCACAGACACGAACTGCATTTTTAATTTCACCAAGCTGATTGCACTAAAAAACCCCGCAGTAATCATGCTTTCAGTCCATTTCAAGTACGCCGGGGTTCTGATGATTTTCTATAGATTCCTATGAGAGGAAAGGGAGGCATGACTCCTCTGTGTAACTTTACCTGCGGGTGTCGCTGTTGGGCAGTGTTCCTTAAGAAATACATGTGACTTGCGCTCTTTTTAATGTCATAATTTGTAATATTTGTGTTGTTTTATATGTAATATGGATTATTTTCTCATCCTATTTTTTTGAGGAGGCACTGCCTCCCTTGCCTACTCGGAGGAAACGCCCCTGGTCTAGACTACTGAGCTGGTGTTTTCAGTGAACAGGCTGTAAAACTGTTGACAAAGTTCAGACACTGATGCTGATTATCTGGGAAACATTCTCTAACAGCAGTCAAGTTGTCATTGTTTGTGTCAAACAAGCTGTTGTAACATTTTGTTGTAACATTAAAATAGGAGATCATGACTTATTCTGTGCTCAAAGTGACGCTCAGAGCTCCAGTGTTTTCCTCTGTGGGTGAACGAGGATGATGGTGAACAATTCCAGGATATGCTTTTTTTTCATTGGTTGTTGCGTTAAATCTTACCCAGATACAATAGTGCTGTTTTCTGATTGGCTGCTGTGTAGCCTCTTTCTTTTTTTTGATTGGCTGATAAGTGGCAGGCTACTCCAGGGGAAACGCACTTGATTCCTGCTCAGCGCAGCGGCATATTAAATATATGAAAAATAGTTTTTCTGCGTGAGAAATACAATGTGTGGCGGGAGTGCGTGACAAAAGACCGAAATGAGTGACTGTCACGCTCAGTGCGTTACACTTGAGAGCCCTGAAAAACTTTCAGAGTTGCTAACACGTTAAAACCGATTGGCAACAACACCACTTCCGCTGCCAAAATGCGTGCGCAACTATTTGATCACATGGGCTGTAAAAGGGTCTATAAAAACAAGACTAACACAAAAAATCTAGCTTGTATTGTTGTGTTACTTTTGACCCACATGTGTTACTTTCGTCCCACCTGACGGGGTCAAAAGTAACAATGTGCAATTTATGTTCAAAGTGAAATTATACTGAAGCCGTTCTACATTTGTACAAAATTCCACCTGGTATTGATAGACCACACTTGTGAGTTATTGACCACAGCAAAAATATATCACAACATATATGATAAAACATTATCTTTTAAAATGACATTTTTGTGAAAAATGGTACTTTCGTCCCTGCTCTCTCCTACATTTATTACACCATTAGATGGCGGCAAAGATTGTCTTTATGAGCCAGTCACTCCAATTGCAAAGACTTTTATATTTAAACTTGTTGTGAACACGGAACAAGATGCAAATGAAAAATGCTTTGACTAGCGCTGTCAGTGTCAGCAGGGCACAAGAAAACCCATTAACTTAAATGTTAAAAAGACAGGATGCAGCGGACATTCAAACCGATTTTTTTATTATGAACATAGGACTGACCTGAAGAAAAATGCTCAATATGAATGCAGGTAATACACTCGGTCACTCGATATCTCTCTCACAATACTCTTCTACATAATGCAGTAATGAACACAATCAAAAGAGAACAATCATATGTTTACGTTGCTAAGACAGATGCAGCAACATAGGCTACATGTTCAGTGGCGCAGCGATACTTATGTAATGCAGTCAGCTGTATGTTTTCGAGAATTTTACAACGGCTTCGAACATGGCTCATCATCAAGGGCTGGAACTATCTGTTTTATGTTTTCATTGGCCAGGCATTCTTGTGTTGTTTTATGGGTGCTTTCTTGTCTTGTTTTTAATTTGCTTTTGGGAAAGGCAGCCCAGAACAAAAGTGGAAGATGGGCTGAGTGGAAAAGTAAACAAAGTCCCTTTAAGACAAGTCATTTCACTTGGCGGCCATCTTTGAAACATTGCAGCTCCTATCTCTTTGAATGGGGAAACATCATATTCTCCAAGCTGTTCACCAAGCTTTAAATTTCATATTTGAAATAACCAATGAAATATGACAACAATTGTCTCATAAATTTTGTTTCCAAATGCCCGAATCATTAAAAAAAAATTATTTTTCAGGCTGGATCAGGCTACTGCGCATGCGCCGACCTAAACGCGCATCACTTCAGCTTCAACGCCGACCGTTGTAACTGCTGTTACGCCCATGGTTACGACCCACTGAGTGGCAGCATTGGTTTACAGCGTGAATGCCGCGAAAAACACACAAAACACATCCAAAATAGGAAAGAGATTGACTGTACAAATAGCTTTGACACAAAACCTGAGGTATATATTTAAAAACTGCCGAAAGCTACAGAAAAAAGAAGCAAATGGATCACTGCAATTCACAGAAATAACTCGACTCCAGCAGAGAAACATGGATTTGCGGTTATCATTTTGTGTCAGATTGTTGGATTTTGAGGTAAAATCATACCCTATATATTGTATTGTTATATATTGTGTTGACAACTCATCAATTAAATATTTACCATCTTATATTCTGCATAATTGGGTGTTTTTAAATAAACACTGACAAAAACTATACTATAAAACTATATGTTTTAGGGCTGGACAATATGACGATATAATATATAACATTGATATAAGTGATTACGCAGATTTAAACCTACCTATGTTGTAGTTATATAAAATATTGAAAGGCAGATTTGCTTTATGTATTTCCCCCGCGTCGAAATCAGGCACAAATACGTTATGTCAGGAAACACGATTCCTGGCTGCATGCTGGGCCGCATTAATGCACGGGCTTACCTGGGCTTAAGCCCAGGGCCCCGGGCTGGGGGAGGGCCCCGATGATGCTGGAAAATATTGTAATCGGATTTTATAATTCGTTGGCTGTCCCTTTAAAATTACGCTTTATCGACTTGCTTTGAATGCACGTGCGGGCGTTGCAAGTCCTGCTCGAGAAGTGTCAGTCAAACCCTCTCACTCAATGAACCCTGCAATCATCAGTCACAGTGGGCATTATTTAATGTCTTGTCTGAAATCCAATAAAATTCATCATTGTCTGTAGGCATTCAGTGATTGGCCTGTATCGAACTCACGTGACATACAGACGTTGAATTCTTAATAAGATAATTGCCGCCTATTCTAATGATGACATTAACTAATCTAATTGCTAATCTAATGCGACAACAATGTCTCGTAAATATGAAAGTGGTTCGCAAAAAAGAAAAACAGCACAAGATAAAGTAGAACGTCAGAACAGTTTGTTAAAAAAAATTCCGAAACTAACATCATATTTTAACGCAGGCCCAGGGAAAGATGAAGATGCAGATAATGGTGAAGGGGAAAGGGAATCACCACCATTTACAGGTAGGTTGTGATATACTAGCAGGCTAGCAGCAGTAGCTAGATATGATAGTCTATCAAAATAATTAACTCCTTTTAAACTTAACTTATTTGAGCTCCCAGTAGTTAGTTAGCCACCACTCTAGAGCTGTGGATTATAATAATTTTTATGTATTGCAATGTTGATGCGAACGACTCTGCATACATGTAATTAAATAGGCCTTATCATATTAACATGATGTTTTAAATAAAGCACTCTTGTTACATATATTAAAGTTGCGTATGGCTTCAGAAGCAAGCACTTAATTGCGCCTGATGTTCGTATCACTTCTTTAAAACAAGATATTTGGGCACATTTCGTTTTTTACTAAAAGAAAATGCATGAATGAGAAAATCATGTGGGACGTGCTTGATGTTAAAACTACTTTTTAATCGCAATAATAAGTCATGAAAAAGATCTCTGTACTCGTGTTGACTGACACACCCTAAGCGCGTGTGCAGAAAACCCTCACAGACATCATGCAATACTGAATTAATTGTGGCGCACATACGAAAAATATCTGATGTGTTACATCATATTACATCCGTGATTTAGGTCTTAATGAGCATGCTGCTGTATATGTCATGAATGGTAATCAAACAACAAAAGACAAAGAGGGAATCACTGCTCTTGATTAAACTTTTGTAGCATTAATAATATATTTATTTGTAATGAATACACTTAAGACTATGCAGTAATTATTTACATTTGGTTAATGATAATCTGTACACTATAATGCATCAATAATCATTTTATAATCAAATTGTTACCCTCTGAATCGAATTCAAATCAAATCCAGGCCAGTGAAGATTCATACCTTGTCTATTTATAAATATCACCTTAAAAAAAGAGTGCTGTTGTCATACAGTTGAATCTCCATGGCTGTGATTTGGCTGTAGGCCTTAATTTTAGTTAAGATTTGTAAAAAATGTAAATGAACTTACCAGCCTGATAGAAAGATCCACAAGCGGAAAGACACAGAACATTTTGTAAAGGTGTACATTCACCTACACTTATTTACCTTCATTCTCTGTTATTTCATGTTAGTTTGTAATGCATAACGTTAACTCATACAATTTAATGCTACACATTTTTATATGTACAATTTTATATGACAAAGTAAGTTAAATAATTAATTATGGAATTGTTAAAATGTTTTAATACATTTTTAATATATTTAAAATCACGTTTCCTTTTTTTTCTTCTTCAAATCTTACACAGCCCCCAGCCTGACATTAGATGATGAACCACAAAGTTCTGACATCTTAAATGACTGCATTGAGGAAAGCTTGGAGAATGACACGGCAAGTGAACAAGTACCAACTTCACCCTCAAATCAACCGGATTACACAAGCACAGATCCAGGTTGCTGGGGCTGCATTAAAGAAGCAGCCAGGGAATACTGGATTGAGAAAGGACCTTTAATATGCCAGAACAGAAATGCAGATTTTTCTGCATCAGAAAAACAGTACAAACACCAGAAACGGAGTTTTTCTAAAAGCCTTTTCACACGCAAGCTTGCAAATGGGTGAATCTGTGTCACGGGAATGGATGCTTTATTCTCCATCGAAGGGACGTGCATTTTGTTTTGTGTGCCTCTTGTTTTCTGAGAAGAAAGATTCCCCGTTTTCCTCTTGTGGCTTTAATGACTGGAAGCACGCACAACAGCGTGTGGCCGAGCATGAGAGTTCTGAGTCACATCACAGGTGTATGTTTGTGTGGGGATCTCGAACTGCAGAGAAAGGGCAGATCGACAACGAACTACGAGAACAGTTTCAGACAGAATGCAACTACTGGGTCAGTGTACTACAAAGGGTTGTGGCCGTTGTGAAGTTCCTAGCTGAGCGTGGACTTGCATTTCGAGGCGAGACGCATGTTTTTGGTCAGCAAAACAATGGCAATTACTTGGGATTGCTTGAGTTGATTAGTCAGTTTGATCCATTTCTCAGTGATCACATTGCTCGTTTTGGGAATGCCGGTAGAGGCACTCCCTCATACTTGTCAACCACTACTTGTGAAGAATTTGTGCAATTAATGGGAGAAAAAGTTTACTCAGAAATAATTAACAGAATCAAACTAGCTAAGTATTTTGCCATAAGTGTTGACTCAACTCCAGATATCGCGCATACTGATCAAATGACTGTCATTATGCGCTACATCTCACCTGAGGGTATGATACAGGAGCGGTTTGTTACCTTTTTGCCAATAACAAGTCACACTGGTGAGTCCATTTTTAATTCAGTCATTGCAGCTTTGAATGAAATGGACATTGACGTACAGAACTGTCGAGGTCAGTGCTATGACAACGCCTCCAATATGGCTGGCTTGTATAAAGGAGTCCAGGCTCGCATACGTGAGATCAACCCATTGGCAGAATGGGTTCCGTGTGCTGCTCATTCTTTAAACTTAGTTGGAGTAAATACAGTGGACTGTTGCCTCGAAACAAATGTGTTTTTCACTTTTGTTCAGAATCTTTTCAACTTTTTTCAAAGTCTACTTGGCGTTGGCAAATTCTAACAGCTGGACTGCACTGCAATGACAGAGGGAGAATAGAGACACTTAAATCTTTATCAGAGACTAGATGGTCAGCACATGCCCAGGCAGTGCATGCATTGTATATAAACTATGAAAACATTCATGGCACTCTTAAAACAATTGCAGAGGACGAAAACCAGAACATAACTACACGCAGCGAGGCAGAAACCCTCCATAACCAAATGGACAATCTCGAGGTAGCTTTTCTCACTATTATGTGGGACACTATTCTAAGGCGATGTAATAATGTCAGTGAGTACCTGCAAAAAGTTGAAATGGACCTGTCACAAGCACATCAGCTCATTTCATCACTGAGAGACTTCATCTCTGGCCTTCGTGACCAGTTTGACATGTTTGAGGGGAGAGCAAAAGAACTGTCACAAAGTGTCAAACATAATTACAAGGCAGACACACACAGAACCAGACGACGCAAAAAACAAGCGGACGAGTCATTGAGCGCAGATTGTGAGATTGCAATGTCAGGAAGACAGAAATTTGTTGTCAATGTTTTTAATGTTATCATTGATAAACTTGTTGCAGAGTTAAGCAAGAGATGCGAGTCCTACAAAGGACTGGACAACACGTTTGGATTTTTAAACAAGATTACTGAACTCTCGCACGCAACAAATTCGCTCATCTGCCGCACTGCTTCAAAATAAATACAGTTCTGACTTAGAAGAAGATTTCCTTGATGAATTGGAACATTTTAAGGAGTACATTAAGAATACGGATGTTAAATCAGCAAGGGAGAGTTTACAGCTAATTCGTAAAAGAAACATTCACACTGTATTCCCAAACGTGGACATTTCCCTGCGGCTTTTTTTAACTTTACCAGTCACTAATGCCTCTGGAGAACGTTCTTTTTCTAAACTGACATTGGTAAAAAACAGACTGCGCTCGACAATGGAGCAAGAAAGACTTAATCATCTGACACGCATGTCAATTGAAAGTGATGTACTGAGGGAGTTGAACTTTTCAGACGTCATAAAAGATTTTTCTTCCCAAAAAAGCAGAAGGAAACCTTTGTATTAAGGTTGTAACCATGATCAAATTTTCAGCATCATAAGAAACATGTTCAGACAATAACATTTTGTATATTTTTATATGAAATTATAAATAGAGTAAAATTGTGTGTATGAAAGTTTAGATACTTTATTGCATTATTTCTGAAAAACAAAAGGCTGATGTAGGCAGTTCTAATTCTAAATAGCCTGTGCAAAATATGTCAGACTATGTGTATATGTGTTGTTCATGCAGTGATACCCAAGTGAAAAAGTACACTTCCATAATGTACTTAAAGTTCTCTATTTTTGTGCACTTCATACTCTTTACTTTCTTTACTTTACTTTCTTTACTTTATATACTAAAATTCTTCTTTAGTACTTCCTACGATAATCTTAAGAACATCTAAGTGTACTCAACTGCTATATTGAGACACCATGAATATGAACTAAAATGTACTTTTAATATACTGTCTCTGTATTTAAAAAAAAAAAAAAAAGTATATTAATAGCACACTTTAGTTCCTTTAAGTACATTATGGAAGTGTACTTTTTCACTTGGGTGTATTTGTGTATTTTATATGACAGACCTATAGATTTGGATGTTTTTTAATACCATTTATTCACGTAAAATAAAAGGCTTTGTGATTAAGAAGATTGAGTTAAATTGAGAATGATTCCATGACAAATGCACTTTTAACTGTCACTTGTTGCCACCTGGTGGGGTAACGTGTAATGGATACAAACGACCTAACAGTAAAAGGGGTGGGACCATAACTTTTAACGATTAATTATGCAGTTCCAATGCGGTCGGGCCAGTGGTTCAAATTTTTACTTTCCCCACCAAAATTTTCACGTGCCCCACAACAAAAAATTAATAAAAGTAAAAGACAAGAAAATGGGCCTATAAAATAAGCATAGCAATTGTTTTCATTGTTTTTGATACATTTAACCTCAATAAATAGGGTTATGACACACCAAAAGCTACTACATTAACTTATATTTTAAATATTGTTAGACAAATAAACAGTAAGTAATAAAATAGTTACAAATAATCAAATTATGAGTAATAGCACAAATAAATGCAACAGAACAAACATATAAATTAAATAAATGGTGCTTTTCATGTAGGTTTAAACAGGAGATTTTCAGGTACAGAAATTGTAATCAAATGTAAAACTATAGAATAATCAATCTTTATTAAAGTTATTCAAGAGCAGTTACAGATGCATAAAATGTTTTTAATGTTGAAAATATAAAACGTTAAATACTGTGAAATTATTAAAAAAATGAAGACACTTTAAACCTGAAAATAAACCCGCCAGTAGGTGGCAGTGAATCACTGTTAATGAGCAAATCATTGAGATTCAACCGATTCATTCAAGCGGCTGATTCATTCAGGAAGTGTTGCTCAGAGACGCAAAACAATTCTGTGGACTTTGGAACCATTTTTGTTGGCGAAATACAGCGAAACAGACGATTTTGTGTCTTAAATGTAAGTCACTTGATATTAAGTTCTTGTTTATTAAACTGTACGCTGAATAAAATCAATATCACATTTGTAATCATGCTAATATTTGGAGAAAAACGGCACTCTTTGTGTAATATTGGTTAACATAGATGTTAAATTATATGAAATATATACAGGGGCATTTTCTGAATTATGAGGCTTAAGACTAAATCACGCGAAATTGTGCACTAGTCAAACCTACTAGACTACGTCACGTAGTGAATGCGTTCACTGAATGGATGTGTTTTTGTTTTGTTTTTGTTTTTGTAAAGTGGGAGACATACTCGATAATATCAGATAGTTAAATCAACAATTACGATGTCATAGACTACATTGTCGCGCAAGTGACCGTTCCGTCTACTGTCCCGAGCGTCGTTCACACTGGCCTCGTGCCATCGGGCAGTCCTGTCGAGCCCTGGAAGGGCCCCTTAAGAGGTAAAGCCCAGGGGCCCCTTATAGTCTTAATGCGGCCCTGGCTGCATGTCAATATCCATGGATTAGGTTTATTTGACAAGTTGTAAGGAACACGTTTGAGAACAAACTTTAGTGTAATCGTTTGTTTTACTCACATTTTCGCAGTTTTTCCTAAGTCATCCAGTCATGCAGCAGGTTCTTAGCCACTCAGTCCAGCGGAGAGAGCGCGTTCCGGCGGGAAAGTGACGAGCTTCTAACGGCCGCTGCAGTGACGCTATGACTTTACCAATCAGCGATTGGCTCTTACTTGGAAGGCGGGACTTATTCCGCCATGTTGTGCGTTGCACTTTCTCTCATTCAAAACAATAGGCTAGTTCAAGATGCATCGGCGCTGCGCAGACCGATCGGCGAATGACATCAAAGTACCGTAAGAGCGATTGGAGACCAGTAGACTACTTATGCTTTTGAATCGCTCTCGCGGTACTTTGATGTCATACACCTATCGGTCTGCGCAGCGCTGGTGCGTCTTGAACAAGCCTAATAAGAGTGACACGTCTTAGAAGTAAATCCACTGTCTAAAGCTGCATTCACGTCACCTCGTACTTACCGGAATCTTGAAATGACAACACGTGACGTTATATTCGGAGCTGTTCACGTCCTTTTGGTCCTTGGACTGGGAATTATGCGTTTCCATGGCACCACTATCAACGCCTAATAAATCAATCTACAGCGGTCAGGTGGTACAGCGGCCACGTGGTACATCTGGGAGCTTTCAGAAAACTCCCAGCTTACAAGCTGTAATTACGAGCTCTACGAGGACGTGAACGCTTTTTACAAGCTAGAATCTCGTAACTACAGGAATTACGAGGCCGAGTGAACGCACCTTGACAGTAGGTGGGGGCGGGGCTTATGGAACAGCAGAAATAGAGCGGTTTCCTTGGTAACATCTGTAAACAAAGGAGCGATGCACTAATAAACACTTCTTTTTTAGGCATTACATGAAGGTAAGAAAATACAATCAAAACATTTATGAAGACAGACTCGTTCCCTTAAATAAATCCAGCAAAAATCTTTTATTCTAGATTAGAAAGTCACTGCATTCCTGAGCATCCTGGACAGATTAGTGCTTATGTTTGGTTATTAGTTTGGTTTAGCCCAACTTTTTTTTTCAGTTCTTTGTTTTGCAGTAACGTTAGTTAGATTTCATTGAAGCAAGTGAAAATTACCCTAATTTGGGAATGTGCTTTATATACGTTTGTTCTTCTATTTATTTCTTTGCATGACTCTTTCTAAATACAAGACATGGTTTGATCTGCCACAATGACTTGGTAAGAAAGATCTTCTGACACCAACAAAAGGTAATTCAAATCTAAATGTTTCCTATATAAATACATCATATAAACTGTATTAACATGCTTTACAGTACAGAATTACTGCATTTCTAAACATGTTATTCTCTTCTGTTTCTTTTTTTGCATTACTCTTCCTGTCTACATGCCATGGTTGAGCCAGAGCCGTCACAATGGTAAACGGCAAGAAACATTATGTGACAGCAATAAAAGGCAAGTCAAATCTACAGTAAATGTTTTGTATATAAATACATCAAAAACTGTATTATCTTGTGTTAAAGTGATGCATGAATAATTTTTCTAGAAAATCACTGCATTTCTGAACATGTTCTCCTATTTATTTCTTTGCATGACTCTTTCCAACTTAATGCTATGGTTTGATCTGCCACAATGACATGGTAAGAAACATTGTGTGACAGCGATAAAAGGCAAGTCTAATCTGAATGTTGAATACATCACAAAAACTGTATTAACTTGTTTTAAATTGCAAAAAATTACTGTATTTCACTACATTTCTGAACATGTTCTTCTCTGTTTTTTTTCTTTGCTCTACTTTTTATGTTCAAATTAATTTCACAAAAAAAACAAACATTTTTTTTTTCCTGAAAAGAATCTCTAAATCATGTTCTTTTTTTCTTTGTATGATTATGTTTATCTACATGCCAAGGTTTGAGCTGTCACAATGGTAAATGTGGTAAGAAAGCAATTTCAATAAAAGGCAAGTCAAATCTGAATGTTTTATACATATATAAAAAAACCATCAAAAACTGTAATAACTTGTGTTAAAGGGCAGCATGAATCTTTTTGAACATGTTCAACTCAATTCACATTTATTTGAATAGCTCTTTTCACAATACATATCTTTTCAAAGCAGATTTACAGAAAATGCATGTGTCTACATTACAACTGAGTAATAATTTGTCATCAGAGATAACTGTGTCCAAGTAATCTCCATATGTCAGAAATGCACAGTTCTAAGATAATACAAATCATGCCATTAGCTACATCATGTATTCATTTAGGCAGAAACAATGATCTCATTACAGCAATTATTAATAGCTGTGATCATGATTACAATAACCTACATATTCTTCTATTTATTTCTTTGCATGACTCTTTCCATCTGCATGCCATGGTTTGATCTGCCCCAATGATGTGGTATAAAGATCATGTGACAGCAATAAAAGGTCAGTCCAATCTGAATGTTTTATACATGAATACATCATAAGTCTGTATTATCTTGTTTTAAAGTGCAAAATCACTGTAAAATTTTGAACGTGTTCTGTATGTTTCTTGCTTTGCATTACTCTTTCTGTCTACATGCCATGGTTTGAGAGCCGTCACAATGGCAAACATGTAAGAAAGATCAAGTGACAACAAAAAAGGCAAGTACAATCTGAATGTTTTGTATAAATATCCAAAATACTGGAATAACTTGTGTTAAAATACAAAATCACAGTATTTCTGAACTTATTCTCTTTTCCTTTCTTTGCATTGCTTTTTGCATTGCATTGTCGAATCTGAATGTTTTACATTAAATTCTTGTATTAACTTGTATAAAAGTGCAGCATGAATCTTTTATTCTGGAAAATCATTGTATTTCTCAACATGTTGTTCTCTTTTTCTGTCTACATGTCATGATTGGATCTGCCACAATGGTAAATGTAATAAGAAAGATCATGTGGCAGCAATAAAAGGCAAGTACAATCTGAATGTTTTGGATATTAATTAGTGCTGTCAAATGTATTAATTGTGATTAATCGCATCTTACATAAAAGTTTGTGTTTACATAATATGTGTTTTATGTATTATATATATATATATATATATATATATATATATATATATATATATATATATATATAATAATCAGTCTGTGTGTATGTAAACACTCATATTTATACATATATAAATAGGCTATTTGTGTGTATATATATATTTGCACACACATATATAATATACATAAACTTGTTAGATGTGATTAATCGGTTTGACAGCACTAATACATAAAAAAATACTGTAACAACTTGTTTTAAACACATTATCAATTTCTATTATTCAAATCAGTTAAATAATTGTTAGGCTGCATAAATTAGGTCAACCGGAACTGGGAACATTTCCTATAATACCCGATGTATACTTGTTACATCATAAGAAGAATGTCATTTAAACTAATATTAGTTTATCTGTTTCATCCTTATCCCGAGGTTACTGTAGTCATCCGGATCCGGTCGATATCCAGATCAGATGATGGACCTGTAGACATGACCACAATGCAGCCCTGAATGTCACCAGAGACCTACTAGACAATCCCCTCTGAAGACCTAGTTGACATGACAGCACAGATCCTCAGCATAGACCACAAGAACCAGACAGGCCATCCACACAGACCTATGACCAGCTTCGTTTCCATACTGTCATTATGAATCCAATTTTCAAGAAAAAGGAACTGGTTGAATATTTGAATGCTACCGATCCCGGTCTGAATTATGACTTGTGATGCAGCCTGAATCATAATTACAATGTGTTCGTTCGTTGGCCAAAGGAGAACTTGCCCCCTAACTGAGCCTGGTTTATCCCAAGGTTTTTTTTTTCTCCATTCTGTCACCTGACAGAGTTTGGGTTCCTTGCCACTGTTGCCTCTGGCTTGCTTAGTTGGGGACACTTAATATTCAACAATATTATTGATCAGACTGTACTGATGCTATTGTTTGAAAACTGAACTGAGCTGGACGATAATTAATAATTTGTTCTGCAGAACTGCTTTATAGATTAAATAAACTAATGTAATAATTGATGTTCTTTACAATGGAACTGAATCAATACAAAACTGACTTCAGCTGAACAACAGCTGAAATGCATCTTCCTGTTACCACTGTAAAGCTGTTTTGAAACAGTATCTACTGTATAAAGCACTATGTAAATAAAGGTGACTTGACTCGATGCATGCATTTTATTGTGGAAAATCACTGTTTTTCTGAACATTTCTGAACCAAAATACTGTAATAACGTGTTAAAATGCAAAGGTTCCATCAAAAGTACTGTCATAACTTGTTAAAATACAAAATGAATGCATTTTTGAACTTGTTCTTCTATTTTTCTTTGCATTAATTTTTCTATACACGCTATGGCTTGAGATGCCACAATGGTAAATATGCTAAGAAAGATCATGTGACAACATGATTTTTTTTTTAAATTCTTGATTTAAAGTTCATAATGAATTCCAATTTTATTACGGAAATTCACTGTATTTTGGGGTAATTAACGTTATCTTTCTCCCAACTCTATTTTGGATTTAGATTTTCCCTCCTTTTTACAACTCAGCAGGTCTCACGAGGACAATTTAAAATCATAACGGTCGTAACGGCCAGACACTGCAAGATGAAGATGAATCTGTTTGGGTAACTAGTTAGTCTGTTATTTTTTTTTTTTTTTTTAACACATTTATTTTGCACGTAGTGTGTTTTAATGTCTAGTCCCTAAACATTCCACAGCACTTGTAAGACACTGAAACCTCCAAAACGAAAATATCCTCCTCTACCTCAGAACATGCTTCAGTTTGGCGAGCCGTTTTGACGACGTTGTTCACAAACCATCCAGCTCTCTTTCCTAAACTGAGAACAGTGATAATTTAATTCGTTAATTCATACTGTGTGCTGCTTTACTTGTGTCAGACTCTTCGAGAGGAGCTGGGAGGAGGAGACGGGGGAAGGAGGAGCGAAGCCGTTCAGCGCTCTCTTCTCTACGGCTGTCTCATCCGCCACTGAGTGATGGAGAGAGTGAGAGAGTATGGAGCTAACTGTGAGTGAACCGGACACTGATGCGCTCTGAGCGGCAGAGTGAGAGAACGCACATCGGGTTCGAGACACAGTACACGAGAACAGCGTCTATAGGCTGCATTTAACACTAAATTAAGTCAAATCAAGAAGAAATAGCGTAGAAAGGGAGCAGGAAAGATCCACCACAAAGAATAGACCTACCTTTTGGAAGAAATCAGCGCTCCTAACTTTGAAGGACCGCAGTGAGCGCGCACCATCGCCTCAGTAACCATCACATTACTGAAGAGATCCTCACCGACTCCAGCGATGCGCTCCGGGATGCTGCTGCTGCTGATCTCCGGGCTGCTCGGGTTAGGTATGTGAATGGAGTTTTTACAAATACTCTGCGCATAATATTCACCTGCCAGCTACTTTATGTGCAGCGAAAAGTGCGCTGCCCACATAATAACTGGGTTTCGTTTATTGTAAATGATTTGTAATGCTACCTGTCCTGTACATTTTAGACGATACGGTATTTGTTTGCGGTGGTTCGCCGTTCCCGTCCCTTGTTTTAGGTTTGTGCTGTACAGGTTTGCATCGGTTGTGTTACGAACATGAAAATCAGATACTCTTTGTTCTTATCGGTGTTGTCATCACTTTGCAACTTTTCTTCATATTCCATGTGTAGCTACCATTATAACTTGCTTTAGAAATGAATATGTGATCAGTATCACTGCCTTAAATTAGGCTACTATTGTGTGAAGTTTTGTCTGTGGGGGTCTGACCTCCCTAATTAAGAGTTGCAACCTTCCAAAGAGAGTCAGAATAATAAGTCGGGGTCTTCAAAGAACATAAACTCACTGCATATGAATAGACAGGTACGTTTAAAATGTATCACATTTTCACCTGGCGATAAATAATTGTTCGCAAACAAATATCGCGTTTGGCTGAGCAATATAATTGACTGCCGGAGCGTTTTTCCACTGACAAAAATAACAGTAATGTAATTATTATCATCATAAGAACATTTCTTTAAAACTTATTTGTTTAATTTTTGCACAAAAAGTAGCCTACTGCAATAAAAATGTTGTACTGAAATTCATATTTTGAGGGCCCTTCGCACACTGCACATTATTCAGTTGTCAAATATTTTGCACCTAAAAATACAAGATAATGTGTATGTGTAAAAGTTTGAGTGGTTTTGTTAAGGCTAGGATCCATTGTTAAATATTTGTCCATCTTCCTTGGTGATTTAAACTTTTGGGGTAGATTTAACAGCAGAGATCACACTCGTTTTCATTTACAGTGTGGTGACTTCATGCACCCTTCAGCCCTCATCTGAGATTCTGTGTTATTTGATTGTGTGAGCTTGAAATAACCCGAAGATGAACCCCTTAACACTCACATTTAAAGTCCAGCATGGGCCAAACTCCTCATTTGAATCTGAAACCAGCAATAAAGCCTCCGGTATGGCTCCCACATGCACACTTGAGCGAATGAACATCAAATCTCAAGAGGCTTTCTGGTTTATTACTGCTTTTTATGAGTCTGTGTGCCGAGATGTTAAGCCTCACAGGGCTGTTTCTTTTTTTCTTTTCTTTTTTAACCTCCCTCATGTGAGTCTTGAGAGGGAGTGCTTTGCCATCACTCTGAAAATCATTTTTTATGACCTGAGAGGAAACACTGACAGGATTTTTGCTGCAGAGTTGTGTTTACGCCATATGCACATGGTGTTGCACTTCAGTGGCTCAGAACTTCGAGTTTACACACTGATGATATACTGCAGGCCCCCTCCTTCTTCTCTCCGTGTTCCTAGTTTGTTACCTTACAGCATCTCAGCTACCCTGCAAACTGAGAAACATTTCATGAACAGTTTACGACAGGACATTGAGGGGTATAAGTCCCCTCAATAATTAGAAATGGCCAAAATATTTGATATTGTTGATGCTACTCTACTGTACTCCATTATGCACTGCTCTGTTTGTTGTTAGGTTGACAAAAAAAGTTTTGAAAGTTATATTTTTGGCTGCTCTGCTTCAGCAGTCTAACAGCGCTCATCACTGTCAGATTGAGTGAGCTGGCCAATCAAATCAAAGAAGGCTGGGCTTATTGTTTACAGAAATGAGAATTCCAAAGTCATAGCATTGAAAGAGTAGGCTATGTTGCGGGTAAGTAGCCAAACATATTTGATGACTGTTTTATGATTTAAATATTCAGCGACCAACAGTAATATGATGCAAACAACTACTCAATATTTTTATGAAATTTTGCCGTTTTGAATTGAAAACATGCTATTATTTGATTAATATGATATGATTAATGTAACTCATAACCGATTGTGACAAGACTAGAAACCTTTTGCATTTTTGACATGTTAGACCTACAAACAACAGTGAATATATATAAAAAAAAAAAAAAAAAATTGCAAATAATTTTTGCAATTATTTGCAAAATTGATTACTTAATAACTGCAATATACCTGTAACTTTTACCGTTCTTTTTCGTTATTCCCTTAAATCCCTTTTAATCTTATAAATATTTAATTCTATTTAATAAAAAAAATGACCCAATAACACCTAGGGTTGGGTTTCGAACTCGGTACTTTTAAGGGCACCGACCGAATTATGTTGGTACTACCGAGTACCGATTCACATTAAATCAATCGGTGCCAAATTTCGGTACCTGAGAATGCATCTTGGCGCAAGAGGTATGTTATGCCTCGTTTCCACTGAGCGGTACGGTACGGTTCGGTTCCATTTCCATTGTCAAAAGTTGTAAATGGTACCCTAATTCCGAACCGTACCACTTTTTTGGGACCCTTTCGTTGGGGTACCAAGCACAACAGTACGGTGTTATGAAATATTCGGTGTCTGAGATTTTCGGTGACACTGGGCGGAGCTTACATGAATATTTACGAGTTTCCTATTTTGAGTTAAAGCGCCACTGAAAATGTTAGTGGACTGTCCTTGGATCACAGAACTGTTTTCGGTCACCTGATTGTGTTTCCGCGTCGAATGAAGTTATGATTCTTTTTATTAATATGCTCAATAGTTTGTAGGTTACATTGTGTCGTGAGATATTCTTTCGTAGTGATTACAGCCACTGGTGGTCTATCATTAGGAAATGAGCCAACATCGAGTTTGTTTTAGTAGGCTACAACTGTTTTGATTTTATTTTTTGTTCATTTGAGAAGATAAATGTATCTGTGGCATAATAAAAGTTCAGTTGTGATTGTGTCATTCCCTATTGCTTTCTCAGATATCCTGCATAACTTTAACCAGACATTATTATTCTTAAAACACATTGAGAGTTAGATTTATGTTCCGTTTATGTTTTTGACTTGCATGAATTAATGTAAACCTTCTTTATCCTTTTCTGCAAAACACACAATGCTGTATATGAATAGAAACATGAGACAGTGATATTAGCTTCCCTGCAGCACTTTCACAAGGTTTTAGTTTAATGCGCTTTCCACAACAATTAAAATGTTAAAATTGAATGTGGTTAAATTAATCAGCTGCAAAACTAAAAGTTACTAATGCAGGTTTTATTTAAAATATTTAGGCTATATGGAGAAGACAATTGGCAAAAGTATGAAGAATATTATTGTTATGTGGATAAACAGACATATATTCATACTACTGTTATTGTTCTGTCATTTCTTAATTGCTAATTCTTGCTCAGTTGGTAAATATTTTTAAAGATACTTTATTAAATCCTAAAGTTAAGTGTTATTTTTTTCATATTATTAGGAAACATTCTCAATCTTTTTCCCACAAAATGATGCATTTCATTGACTAAAAAAATTTTAATGTGGAAAAAACATGAAGCACTGTGAATCAGGATTCAGTTTAACACAGTGTTGATATGAAACTATATGGAGCTAAATTATCAAACCTGCAGTATATTCACAATGAAATGTATTAGTTCTATTCTACAAGCTTTCCATAACAATTACAATTTTATTTATGTTAAATTAGCTGCTAAAATAATAGACCATGTAGTAATTTGCATATCTGTAATATCAAAGATGAAAGTAAATAATGAGAGTAGTTTCACTTTGAATAAAAAAGAGCAACTGATTCTGTGTTGGAATTTTATTCACAAATGAGAAGTCACGACATATAATATGACATATTTAATTAGCAAAACCACTCGTATTTAAACACAGATTAACACACTTTACACAGGGTCTTGGGATCCCAGACAAATGAAAGTTTGGTCTGCTCTTGTGATCCCAGTGATACCAGCCTTTGCTACTGACACAATTTCAATCTGAAATATAAAATAAAATGACATTACAACAAACATGTATCATTAAATGTTTTAATACACTGTCATGTTCAAAACAAAGTGAAAAATAAAAGTGTCTGCTTTGTCTGGTGTACAGGGATATTTATTGGCAAAAGTCATACTTGGGAATGAAAGAATATTGGCTGGCTATAGATATTATATTAGTTCATCATTCACCTTAGCCTATTTGGATAATAAATAAACTATATTTAAAGTACATTAACATGTTTTCTTGCATGTGTGCAATTTTTGAAACATATTAAATATAAGCTAGAAATTCAAGTCTACCCAGATTAGAAGTGCTTCTGCAAACTAGGAAAGTTTACTGCTGCCTTCACCACAGGAGTTTACAATTAATATTATTATGCTACCATACATTTTGGCAAACTTTCAAAACTATATGCTTAAAAGACTCAAGGTAATACAGAAACAACAAAAATAGGCTACTTAAAACTATTGGCTCGTTTAGCGAATCCTAACGACACCTCTGGCGAATCATTGTCTGTGTTCATATCAAACATAGCTAACACATGACACAACATAACACAATATAGCTTATATATAAAATCGTGTGCATCAATAACAGTTAGAATATAAGCTTGACTTCGTTTAACGCTGAAACATATGCTAATTGCCTTTAATGTAAGCCGAAGAGCGTGCACTAACATTTTCAGTGGCGCTTTAACTCAAAACAGGAAACTCGTGAATATTCATGAAAGCTCCGCCCAGTGTCACCGAAAATGTCAGACACCAAATATTTCATAACAACCGTACCAAAAGGGTGGAGCTATACTCTGCAGAACGTTGATTGGTTGACAGAGAATCGTCATTTGCGCGTGCTACAAGGGGAATGACAGCACAAGAGGCGCCACACACAAATGTGGTTCAGACAACGCGTGCATTATCTTAGGCTTAGGCTATATAACAAAACAAAATATAAAACACAACCCTGCCTCTTTTCGTTTTTATTTAAAAAAATATGAAACCTATTAATGTGTGTTTCAGGCAATATGTACTCTGATTATCTTCACTGAATGTAGCCTATAATAAAATGAAATAAGACACTTCTCTTTTTGTTAAACGTCAGTTTTAATAATAATAACCATTATAAATAAAATATGAGAAGCTATACAATAAGAAATAAAGACAAGCAAACAATTCAGTCGAACGTACAGCGCACTACAACGGTAAAGTTAAATAAATATATAAAGTTATAAAACTTCACTTTCCCCTCAGCCAAAACGATTTGCCCGGGAACAAATTATAAATTCATGAGACCAAAGATTGCCCGTTATACACAAGATGAATGATATCTTGTTTTTAACCATTACAGAGACATCAGAGCCAGCGGTGAATGTCAGAAGTACTAGCCGAGGTACAGCTGCTCTCGGCTGGGTACATTAGCACCGAGCGCCCGGTGATCGCCTGGATCCTCCAACTCCGACAACGTCAGATCAAATTTTCAAATAGGCGCTATCTTTATAAATTAACCACAGATTTGAGATTTAAACAACTACATTCTCGCCTGAAAAACTTTTAAAACTACATTTCATGACAGTAAAATAGTTTTTAAATTACGCTGGGTTTCTCCTCCGCTTGCTGGTAGGTGCTGCGGCATGGACGTCTGAACTTTGCGATCTTGGTATTCTGAAACGCTGAATGCAAAACTCGTCTTCTTTTTGTGACAGACAGCCTCAAGCTGAGAAGCAAGAACAAGATCTGCTGTAGTATGTCCTCCATTGTTGTTTACTATATAGTTTTCTTCTTCGCGCGAGAATGACGTCGATCACTATTTTCCGGCTACACCACGCCTATAAAGTAAGGGTGCTGTTTGCAGTGGAAACGCAAGCCTGATCAAGGTGTACCACTCCGAACCGTACCGAACTGTACCGAACCGAACCGAACCGTACCGCTCAGTGGAAACGAGGCATTAGAGAAACAGAGAGAGACCATGCGATGAATTGAATTCTCCGCTGTAATGCATACTACAGCGCACACACCATCTTATTTTGTGTAGTGTGTAAAATCTCTAAATAAATGTAAAAAAATGTTGAAATTGAGAGGTTTGGGCTTGTTTTTTTCACTGAAATAAATGTTTTTGTTATTACACGGACTAGTAAAGTACTGAAAAAAAGGTACTGGCACCGATACTGGTACTGGTACCGGTTAAAATGTGAATGGTACCCAACCCTAATAACACCCCCCTGTCCCCGGGAAAAAAAAGTACCCCCAATCCAATGTTCAAGACATGGTTACGGCCTTGGTTTAAGAAACTATACATAAAATGAATGATCACCTTCTTCCAGCTAGCTACACTAGAGATTAATCAGAGTATCAGTTATTTATACTCGCCGTCAGAGAAACAGTTCCTCTGGTGAGCTGAGATGCTATCAGGTGAGACTTGTGTTTGTACCAGTCCCCGGGGATGCTTTGTTAACCATGGCCAACTCTTGTGTTACAAATGAACGCCGGGTTTATTTAGCATCTCTTGACAGTTGAATCGTGGTGCTGTGGCCAGGGAAAACAGAAGGAGAAGAAAAGTCGATGCGATCTGACACCCTTCATCTGATCCCTTTATCTGCTCCGCGGCCCCGCTGCCTCCCCGGCAGTGAGGGGGAGCAGCAGATCTTTCCCCCGCAGCGACGAGGACAATCTCATTCACGCTTGGCCCAGACACCACTTATAGTTCTTACCGAACAAGGAGCAGCCAAGGACCCCGTGAAAGGGACCCTCGGGCGGAGCGACTCAAAGAGACTCAAGAGAGGTTGGCGAAAGAAGTGCATCTCTTAAAAAAATGTTTTAGCTTTACTTTCGCTTTGTCACACGTTTTAATAGTCGCGGGACATTGAACTGAGCAAATATTGAATTTCCCAGATCCCGCCCTCCGCACTCCACAACTTCCTGATTGCTGCAGAAGGCATCATGTTTCCTCTTTAAGTGTCATAAACACCATCAGCATTGTCAGCAGTGGCTTGTAGCCATGGGGGCAGTATAGCGCTGCATGGTTTTGTGCAGCCCACACGCTGTTATACAAGATGCTGTCAACGCTTGCTAACAATTATATTGTAATCAGAGCTTGTCTTTCATAAAACATGGACTGTGGGGGCATCTTGGCTGTTGTTTGACAAGCCACCTTGGCCTTTTATCTGTAAGCGGCTTGGGTTGTATTATGTAGGCTACATTTTTACAGCTGTGGCACTCCGATAATGCTGGAAACTGAGCGCCTTTGTTTAGTCAGTGCTTTTTTTTTTTTTTTAAACTAGTGTATCGGAAGACTTAACACTAAGAATTTTTTGGTCACACTTTAGATTAGGGTCCAATTTTCACTATTAACTATGACATTTGCCTCAATAAACTCCTAATTATTGCATATTAATAGTTAGGTATTGGGTAGGATTAAGAGATGTAGAATATTGTCAAGCATAATAAGTCATTAATATGTGCTTTATAAGTACTAATAAACAGCCAATATCCTAGTAATATGCACGCTAATAAGCAACTAGTTAATTTTGTGAGAATTGGACCTAAACTAAAGTGTTACCGTTTTTTTATACTTTTTATACAACAGTGGTTCTGATTTTTACTCAGCCTGCACAAAAAAGTTATTGTTTTCATTGTTTTTGTTTGACTTGTATTCTAATAGATTAGGTTGTTACAAGACCAAAATGGTAGAAATCAGAGAAATTTCACAATTGACCGTTCGCAAAGACCTGCCCCCTTTAGTTACTGTTGCTACGTCCGACAAGCCATGCCTATCTCATGCCACACATCATGTTCTCACACAGTGAAAAATACATTGTGGAGAAACAAAATCTTAAATTTTAAATTTTGTCATTTTTAAATAAATGAAAAAAACAAATACCATTTTGTGGCTCTTTAATGTGTCGTGACAGATCATTGTAGCGCCTTATTTCAAGCAGCTCGTGAACCTATCATCTCTTCCTACTAGTGAAATTATAGCATCGAATAAACATGAATAAACATCAGAAGTAATGTTGTTACAACCGCGGAAAGATGTCAGTACAAACCATTTTTCGAGTCCACAGACGTTAATCTACTAACTCCCCTGACTGCTTTGTCAGACAAAATGGCAGATTCGACATTATGATTGGTTAGATCGCCTGTCAATCAAACTCCTGGCGAAGGGTCAAAAGGGTCAGAAACTTCTAACTGAACTAATATGAAGTTCAAACATTATTGCTGATACGTAAACAATCATTAATAAAATAAGAACAAATAAACAAATTACAAGCAATAGCTCAAATAAATACAATAGAACAATGATACAAATTTAGTTTTTCAGGTAGGTATAACGGTATAGTATTCAGGTAAGAATAGGGTTGGGTATTGAGAACTGGTTCCATTTTAGAACTGGTTCCAAATTTCAAAGAACCGGGGATTCGATATGTGTGCACATTTAGATTCTATTTATTGATTCCTAACTTTTTTTCAGTCATTTTCGCACGGTGAACGCCAGTGAGCATTTAACAGTTGTATCTGCTAGGACCTGTGACAAGGACCTTATCTCATCATGCACATACGCAGTTCATTACAATCGGCACTGACTTTTGCTTCAACACAGCATTAATCTGAAGGAATGTACTGTGTTTGGGGCCGTTCAAATGTTCACATTGTCCTCCTTTCCAAAGCACTTTCGCTCCCGTGGTGTCTGTCATTGCTATGCAACCATGAACTGCACTCTGCAAGAATGACGAGGAAGTATCAGCAAAGGATTGATTGATTATCTAGCTCTTGCATTAGCTTTACTAGATATATTTATGGAGATCAGAAATAAAAGCCGGCTGAGCTTTTGATGTTGTTACGGAAAGGCCGAAGCTGATCGGTTGGTTCTTGTCACATGACCTGTGGTGCGCTTGAGGCATTCTGAAAAGCATATAGGCGCTTAGAAACATTTGAAATAACGAACATTTGAAATAAAGTGCCTACATTTGAAATAACGAACTTCCGTGTGCAAAAGACGCGATTTGTGAACTCTAACCCAGCCGCGAGTCCTGAAGCACCAGATACAGCTAATATTAGCAATATCAGCGTCTCACACTCAGGTACAAAAACAGTTACAGCCTACTAGTTATAGCCTAAATGTGGCAAGAATAAAAGGTAAAAACATTATTCTTGAAGTATTTGCTCTTTTTTTCCCTCCATAAAAAAAATATTGGTATCGGAATCGAGAATCGATAAGCAGAATCAGAATCGATAAAGTTAAAACGATACCCAACCCTAGGTAAGAAATGCTACAGAAACTGAATAAAGTCATCAAATGTAAAATAACACAGCATAGTCTTCACGGTATGAATTGAATATACACTGATTCTATACACTTACGGAAGCTGCAAAAGTGATTTCAACCAAGAGCAGGCAGTGATTTTCTCTTTTTGTTTTTCTGTTGTATGATTAACATTAAAAACAAAGACAAAAACAGGTATATTAGGCTGCTGTCACACATCTGATTTTATCCTAGCTATTTATGTTCACTTAAGACATAACCGACTATGTTTACAAGGATACTTGCCAAGACGGACATCTTGACATGAATGTGTGTTTATTTGTCCATCCATGTGCAATAAGATGCAAAAGGGAACTCAATTCGCCACTCACACTGTTTATGTGTGCACAGCAAACCGTTTCAGTGCGCAGGTGCCGAATTGTACTGTTTTTTCTGGCCTTCTTGTGCATAAATGATTTAAAATCATCTTATTGTTCACATTGGCAAGACTTAAAAGCGATAAGCAAATGATACATATGCATGACGACGCAGCACTGGAACACTTGGGCCAGTGTCAATTCTATCAGCTATCCTGAGCGTCTTTCATGCTGGTCCCGGGCCATCGGGCAGTCCTTATTTTTGAGCCCTAAACATAGAAGGGATGATAAGATCATCTCTGTGGGCCCTGCATTTATTCTGCTTATATTGAAGATTCTAAAACGTATCATGGTGTTCGTTTGTGCTTTCAAGGACAGCTTGTTCAGGCATTACAGATGCAGGGCTGTATATATTTTCCTGTTTGTAGAAGCTTAAATTTTCTCCCACCTGTTTCTTTTATTTTACACATCTCTGAACTCTCCATTGCCTCAAAGCCGCATTTAAGCTTCATCCTGCAATGTGGTATTTAAGTGTAATCTGCTCTGTGAAGCACCCAAGTAAACACCAATTTTCTCCCAGCTGGTTTCATCGTTCTTGCTGTCCGTTTGAGTGTGATGGCTCGACTCGGGCCGGGTCAGCCCGGGAATGAGGCGGAGTACGTTCCCGACTTCGGCTCGGCCCGTGTGGATGGGGGTCAGCCTCCATCTGCTCTCTCCTCTATTTGTTTTTTATGTAATTTGATTTGAGTCAGACAGAGACGGATTAGCCCATAAATAAGTGAAGAGAAAATCACAACTCAGAGAGACGGCAGAGATAGAAAGAGCTTGCTGGCTTGCCATCATTCCGAGGGCATTTCCACAGATACCGACTGGGATGCATGGATAATACTCGTAAAACAAAAGAAAAAAAACTGGCTGTCAGGAAAGGCTATTTGTTACGGGGCCAAGAAAATAAGACTTTTACATTTTCATCAGTGGTTCTAGCTCACGTACATCTTGTAACATGACAGTTATGAGTGCAGAAGTGCTGCTCTACTTGTCTTCGGGTTAATTAGATCACATTAAAGCCTGAAGGCCGTCAGATTTTCTTAACTGTCACTTAACACTTTTTATCAAAGTTTCTTTCTCCTCATCCACACTGAAGCATTGACAGGCCTAATGGGATCTAAGCAGGTAATAACAAAGTCATTTCTTGACATGTTTGTATATGAGCAATCCTGTGTGTGTGTGTGTGAGGGTCCCTGCTGTGTATGTGGGTGGCAGTTCGTCTGTGTGTGTATATGAGCTTATTTTTCCCTACTCTGCACAATCAATCATTTGATCATTTATTTCTTTCTCTAATTTGCTGAAGGGGGTAGTTTAAAAAAACATCAGCATCATTTTATTCTCGCACTATATTGCAGCTATGAATCAATGTGACGCTGCCACATATTTGTGTCGCATTGCAAGCAGTTGTTTGCTTGTAGTCCTGACAGACTCTGAGAGATAGACTTAAGCAGGACAGGTAAATTCCGCATGGATTTATGTTGTTGGACATGAAATGCTTGATCTGATAAGGGTTTCTGTGTCTGCAGGAAGTTTGTGCCGCGGACAATCACACACCTGGATTGACAGGCCTGGAGTCTGGTGGCATTACATAGCGAGCCTGTTTACCACGGCACGGATGAGTGCCACAATACAAGCATAAGCCTAGCTTATTTAAATGCAAATCAATCCTGTGACTACACAACAGCGATTGAGGGCGGGGTTACTGTCCTCTTACCTTCAGATAATTTTGTGTATGTTTTTCTGCGGTAACAATGCATCCTTAACAGCTGCTGTTGTAACTTCACCTTCCAAATCCCCAGATTGCTTTGCGGTCACATTTCTGATAAGAGGCTGACGGTGTGCTTCAGAGTGACCAATTTCAAAACACAGACTGTTTTGCCGCAGAGGAAGGCTTCTTTCTATCGGGAGTGTTGTGTGATCTGAACCCCGTGAGGCGCGGTTAATACTACTTCATTATTTTGTTCTAGTAAACCGAATGCTTTGATGGCATCTTTTGATGGGAACTGCAAGTAGTCGCCACGGGAGCTTATAATAATTGTCCTCAGCATGCGTCTCTGTGTTGTCTCTCTATGTTGTAGGCAGATCTGAAAGCCTTAAAGCATTTCCCATAAAGAACCTCTAATAATGTTCTTCTTGAAAGAGGCCCAGCACCCAAGTTTACTCTATGGAGACTCGAGCGGATGGCGAAGACTCGTTATCTTGTGTTTGCCGATGTCTGTAGTGGTCAGGGCTTGTTAAAGCATGCAAAATATTTCACTAACAATGAGTTATTTCCTGCTAGTCTGACACGAAGAAGCCTTGTGGCATCTCTTAAAATAACTCACTCAAGTTTTTCTATAGATCTTGTGGAAATAAATGTAGTTGTTAATTTAAAGGCAACATATCATATATGCTATAAACGGGTCCCCGGTGAATCCATCAACCCAGAAAACGTGATCAGTAACTTTGTTTTGGTAAGCCTTTCACTGCAAGCGTGTGAAAAAACAAGCCACTCAGATTTCGCTCCCCCAAGTGATGTAGGAAGAGGATCTTATTATAATAATACTGCCCCTTAATCTGCACGTTTCCACCCACAGCGCTGGCATTTTGTTTTCGCAAGCGACAGCAGTGTATCAGTGCTAATGCCATGGCAAAACACGCAACAAAGGGGGTGAGGCTATGTTGGGCTGCTTTAGAGAAGAGGAAGAGTTGTTGTGGTAGAGTGTTGTTGCCATTCTGTCATTTTATGCCGGACAGCTTCACAAACAGGGGTCAAATCAGTGCTGGATTTGCACAAAAGATTAACATGAGGACACATGCTAATCACTGACTTGAATCAACTCAACAGCAACTACATAAATTTATCCTCTAACCATTCAGAAACACCCAGTTGCATTCTAAAAGTTGTAACTTCTTCCTGAAGTTCTCTCCATCAGTGTCCAACTCCAATTTGATCAATGTAAAGCTGAACACTGTTACTAATAATCATCATTTTGGCTGCGTGAGATTCTCCAGCTTTGTTGTTGTTGAGCAACCGAAGTGCAAGCTGTTAAATCTTCACCCTCTTTTGGAAAGCAGGTTGGGAGCAGCAGCTCATTTGCATTTAAAGGGACACACACAAATACCCAAATAGGGGCAAATTTGATAAGCTATAATAAATGATCTGTGGGGTATTTTGAGCTGAAACTTCACAGACACATTCTAGGGACACCAGAGACTTATATCACATCCTGTGAAAAGGGGCATAATAGGTCCCCTTTAAGTTTTGTATAAATCTAAAGATGGGTCTGGCAAGGCCTGTGAGACTGTACTTTTATTAATAATTTTATCTTAAAATTGAATCATTCCCTCAAGGAAAAAACTAAAGAAGTTGTCAGAGACTCTGCTGTCTAAGTGTTTGTCTTTGACTCACGTCTAAACCCCTAAACTTCCTCAGAACAACCAAGCAACTTCTGTTAAGCACCGTACAGCCGTGCCTTTTTCAACACAGTAAACGAAGCCATCTGTACATTAAGAAGAGCTAGTTCTGAACGGCTGCATCAATTGCTGTGGTGCTATGATTTAATAAAGGAGAACTCTGATTCAATCAGCAGCTCTGAAACATCCGCAGAAAATCACACATGAAACGCAGACGCATCCGTCCGGCACGCCTGCTTGGCAGCTGACCAAAGCTAAATGGTGCAGCTTGAGTGAATTGACTCCTCCTGCCTCAAGTGAGCCAAAAAAACTCAAAACCGGCTTCTTTTAATATCAGCTATGTCCGGCGAACGAATGAAGCAATGCACAACACCAGAGCCAAAGCAAGATTCTGTTAAGATCCTGTCAGTCCTCTGCGGTTTGAGCCGAGAATGGGCCGATAAACAGAAAATCTGTGAGCTAAGTGCACTTTATTTTCACCTTATCAATACTGATAATGGTCTATAATGAAGAATGACTGGGCAGTAATCTTATAAAAGCCATGAAGTCAGATCAGATAGCATGCAGACAGAGCTGGGGAGCATGGTATTTTTTAGGCTGAACCCTGTCTTCTTAAGTGCGCTTTGAAAATGATGCATCTGTCGAATGACATCGCTTGAGGTTCAGCAAAGCAGCTGAAACTGAACTAAAGGTGCAACTATGTGTTCTTGCCTGACAGCTTTTCAGGACTGAAAGCTCCATTTCCTGTTTGAAAGCTGCTTTTTTTTTTAGATTGCTAGAGAAAGATGAAACGAGGTTGAGAAAGAGTCGACAGGCACTCCTCAACTTTGACAGACAGAGCTTGATTCTTTTGTGAGACAAAAGGCTTTTTGATAACAGATATTTTTTCCGGCGAGAACATTAACAATAACTCAACTTTACATTTATTGATAGTTATTCAGAAGAAACAACAAAGACTCTGGAGTGTGCCGCTGTAATTTTGAGACATCGATATTTATTGACAGGTACAGAGTCCAGCTGACCTCTGCTAAATGGAAAGAAAATGATTTCTTCAGAGGTTCATATACAGCAGAATGCTGCTCAGTGTTGTAGTACTTGAGAGCGGTCTTGGTCTTGAGACCGGTATTAAGACCGTTTTTGAAGGTCTTGGTCTTGTCTTGGTCTTGACCACATATGTACTCGGTTTTTTGTCTCTGTCTCAGATTAAGAGGACTAGGGATTTTGTTTCAAGACCGGTCAAGACCACAACTGCAGGGATATCACTAAATTGACAGTGCATTGTCTGATTTATTTATTAACATCATTAATGTGACTGGATGTAAAACTTCCTGTTCAAATTCAATCAATAACTTGTGTCTAATTTGGTTGATTTATACTTGTGCCAAGTCCAAAATTAATGAGGGATTAAGCCAAAAATGTCACCAAAATTAATACAAATGTCCACAAATTTCAAGATATTGTTGCAAAAAAATACTGGATTTTTACTTATTACTTATTACTTATATTTTTAATTATTTTATATTCCATTAAGCAATATCACAAGAGCAAGATGGCCGTTTCACAAATTTGAGCATGATTGCAAACATGATATTGTTTTTATACAAACATTCAATAAACAAAATGTTATTTTTAAAACATTATACTCAACATTATTTATGCATTTGTAATTTTACCAATTCTAATGCAGCTTCTGTGCCACCTCTGCTGCGCAAAGATGAATTCTGTTGTTAGTGGTTTAATTTGATTGGTAACAGCTCTATATATTATCTTGTTATTTCAATTGTATTTAATGATTAAAAATAAGTTGGTCTTGGTCTTGTCTTGGTTTCAACACACATTGGTCTTGGTCTCGATTTGGTTTTGGATTAGGTGGCCTTGACCAGTGTTAGGGAAAGTTGCTTTTAAAAGTAATGCATTACAATATTGTGTTACTCCCTAAAAAGTAACTAATTGTGTTAGTTACTTTTTATGAAAAGTAATGCTTTACATTACTTTTGCATTACTTTTTCCAACCTGGGTTGGTCTTGCTTGTTTGTTTCTTAATATCAACAAAAGAAATTCTATTTTTGGTCAAAAGTAATTTTAATATAGTTAATTATTACAGGTAAAATTGTGTAAAATTCTGAGATGGCATTTCACTGTTTTTATTCATTTTGAGGAATACTGAATGTTTTTGTGCAAGTGATATGAGTAAATGCATGTTCACATTTAGTTTTGAACTACAACAACCATCATGTTCACACAGCGCGCACAACACCTCTGCACTTTATTTCTCTCAACATGGGGACAGGAGAGCTGTCAGTCAATAAATTTGAAAAAGTAACTTGCATTACTTATTTGAAAATGTAACAGATATTTTGTTGTAAATTGAAAAAGTAATGCATTACTTTACTAGTTACTTGAAAAAGTAATCTGATTACCTAACTCAAGTTACTTGTAATGCGTTAGCCCCAAAACTGGTCTTGACTACAACACTGATGCCGCTTTTATTTTCATGCTGCAGAAATATTTCCCTTTGGGCTGCTAAAACCTTCTCTAACTCCTCTACTGAAGATATATCTCCAAAGGAATAGGAGAGGAAGATGTTGTAACTTCAAATGTTTATACTTGCATCAACGATTTCCCCCCAAAAAATGAATAAAATGCACTTCGCCATGAATTATTGTGCATCTTAGAGGGTCTCGGCAGAAAATCTGCATGAAATGATACATTACCCTGAATTCACTATCATGAGCCTTGACTGTATGTGGTTGTTTATCTTCCATTTAAGGTATGAATTTATTATAGAGGGAAACAAAAGAGGGCCATTTTCAGACAACTTAAATGCTTTTGCGCAAATAAACATTTTAGAAAACAAAAGCCAGGTTCGTCCCTATAGGCACTGATAAAGCATAAATACATAATTAATAGGCTCTCCATCAGAGGTCCTCACATGAACGCCGTCTAATGCTGTAAGCGTACGGAATGATGTGACACCACCTACACTTATAAAAGATCAAGGTCCCAGAGGATATGACTAATGTAGGTGGCCTTATAGCACTTACCACTTTCTAAATCAGAGGCAATGCTCTATATATCTGTAGATGTTTTTTCATTTATTGTCATTTCTACAGCCCTAGCAGTTTTTAGGAAGCTCTTTTTCAGGGACATTCATCAGTGCAAAGGATGGGATTCCAGCTAAATCATCTTCGGCTTTGAAGCACGAACATCCAAAGTGCATTTTTCAGGTGGAGAATTTTGGACGCTCTGGCTAATCGAAAGCTGTTTCTGGCCAGGAAACTTTTGGGAAGGGTGTTTAACTTGCCACTGCATTCTCCTGAACCCCTACAGCTCCTGATTGTTGCAGCCCATAAATGTGCTCTCTCAGAATTTATTTGTAGGTCGGCTGTATGGTGCATATTGCTGAGCTGTGTGGTTGTACCTGGCATGTGGTCCTGTTTCTGGCCCTTGGGGTTCCCCGTCCTAGTGCTAATGGTCCAACTCATGCCTCTGCTGTGCGTTAGATGATGGAAGCAGGTTTGGTAAACAGCAAAGATGGACTGCTGTGTTCAAACATCCCTAATGGGATTCTGGTGCAAATTATCATCTTGGAGGTAAAGACGACAGCAGACAGGGAAGGAGGGAGACAAGACTGATGGAATTCCATACGTGCGTATTTCCTTTAAATGGGACTAAAGGTGTGAAAACATTCTGAACAACAAATAAAACCCTGAGAGTCCATTAGAATATCATTCACAGCTTTGTACTTTCATTTCATGCATCTTCTCTCCGTGAAGACATTATCATATATCTGCCGTCAGTTCTGGTGTCATATTGAGCTGAGAAAAACAGAAACACATTCCTTGCCGAGCGAATTAAGATTTACACCTTCTCTCGTCTTCTCTCACTCATTATTTTGCTCCATTTTCACAAAAATAATTCTTTTAAGATACAGTCTTTAAGGAGTTTGAGCATCCTGTTAGGCTCAATGGACATTTTCATTTCTCAGATGCTGCAGGAGACTTGGAGTTTCATCAGTTATGTTTCTTTTAAAGGGGTCATACAATGGGAATTTTTTTCCTTCTTTGTACTATGAAAACATATTGTAACTTTCAGAACTTTGAGCTTCCTTCCAGTAAAAGACTCTTGCAAAAATGGGTCGACCTGAACTTTTTTTTTTTTTTTTTCATTTTATTTTCTTCAGTAGTTCCATTTAAGTTACTGTTCATGTGAAACTGTCATTACCCGGGATGCATATAGGTTTAACTTATAGTTAATTTAAAACCTAATTTTAATTTAAACAACTAATAACGTTTTACTTTTTAATTAGGGATGCATGATTCTTAAACATTAGATAGTGTGTAGATATTTAGTTGTTCATTCTCATTTCCATCTGTTTTTACATTTACCTTTGCCATCATCTAGTGCTCACTTAAAGGTAATCTTTAAAAACAATTATAGTATAACATAACTGTTAAATGTAATCTTTAGCCAAGACCTGACTAGTGGAGAATGCAATTTGCTGTTGATTACTTTCATTAAAATATTCTACAGTGTACCTGTACAATGAAATGAAAGACACATATGATTATAAATAACTTTGTGTCTTAGTATTTATCTCATGCTGCTGTATGGTCTTTTAGCATATTTTTATCCAGTTGACATTTCTGATTGTTTTTTTGCTTTATTTGAAATTTAAAAAAAAATAGGCAAATCTGATGGTTGTCTTTGTAGCTGTAGTAACCAGGATTAGTTTGAATTTGTTTTTGTAGGTGGGTGGAGCATCCTTGCTAACTATGTATATAGCGAACTATAAATAGATAGTTTGGCATTGGAAGAGAAAAAAAATTGGTGAGAAATATTTCAGTTCTTATTAAAATGTAATCTTTCTTTCTTGCATGTTGACATCTCTTCTGAAACTCTAAAGAAAGCGTGTCTAGGGTCTAAAGAGTCTGTATCTCCAGAGGGAAAAAAGGAGATAAGAGACTTAAAGGGATAGTTCAGCCAAAAATGAAAATTTACACACCCTTATCTTGTTCTAAACATTTTTCAAAATATATTCTTTTGAATTCCATTGAATAACATGAAGGTAGGTAAATTATGACCAAATTTTATTTTTTGAGTGAACTAGCACTTTAAAGAGGACCTATAATGGCCCTTTTACAAGATGTAATATAAGTCTCTTGTGTCCCCAGAATGTGTCTGTGAAGTTTCAGCTCAAAATACCCCACAGATCATTTATTATAGCTTGTCAAATTTGGCCTTATTTGGTTGTGAGCAAAAACAAGCCGTTTTTGTGTGTCCCTTTCAATGCAAATGAGCTGAAGAGCTTTCCAAAAGAGGGTGAAGCTTTAACAGCTCTCACTTTCGTTGCTCAACAACAACAAAGCTGGAGAATCTCACGCAGCCAAAATGAGGATTGTCAGTAAGGGTGTTCAGCCTTACATTGTGCAGGGGTGTGATTCTTCTGGAAAAATCCGGAAATCTGTATTTTCCGACCTGAAAACGATGCTCTCGTAAATCATGCAAAAAAAAAAGGGGGGGGGGGGGGGGTTGGTTAGTGTTGCGGTGGTTGCGATGGGTCGAGTATTGGTAAACATAATGACCGCTCACCGCTGTCAACGTTTTTTGAGCCTCTGATTCATGTCGTCATGTCACTCCGCACGTAGTCCAATCATTTATCACGATTGAAGTTCAAAGTGTACGCGCACTGTTATGAATGCACACACACCCAACCGCGCCCAACCATCTACTCACGTGAACAGCTTCAGTGAACATGGATGATTCATGTAAGCAAATCCAATATATTGTCTTTCATTTTTATACGCAGGTCTAGTAAAATTTAACCAATCTATTGATCATTTTTTGTGATGATTTCATAACATTAATGTTAAACGATTCTGGGCTAATTTAGCAAAGTAACGGCAAGGCTGGTAACTCTCACGCATTTGACCCAATTCTCACACTCTCACGCCCATATTCTCATGCAGACTCATGCAGCAGTGAGGGAAAAAAAAATCGCGCCGCATGATCTCGCAAAGCAACGCGCAGAGAGACCAGACAGACAGTGTACAGACTAGTGAGTTTTTGTGACAGTTGTGAGGGATATACACAATTTATTCCCATAAACTGTGTAGTCAAGTTACAGTCTATGGTAGTCAGCCGTTCTCCCTCCCATCTGCACCGTGTGAGTTGTGAACACAGGCAGGTCAGTGAGTTACAGGGCGCTCCGTGTCTCCGTCCAGTTTAGCTAGTAACTAATAGGCCTAATATGCTGTTATATAGTTTATAGGGGTGTGACGAGCATCGAGGCGAAAAATAGTCTCGTGATGTTGCCATGACAGAGTGTTAGGATGATTAGGAAAGAATATGCCACCGCTACGTTTACATTATGCCTCCACTGTCATTTTGCTTTGTATTTAAATAAAATAACATTTAATTCAGTTGGATAATGGTCGCTGCCGCTCCACATTCACAGAGTACGCGCGATCACGAAAGCGAAAGTAAACGCGAGCGCGCATTCAAACGCGATTTCAATACCCGTATTTGAAAGCGGCTCCCTGATGAATACAGATATCTCTCAATATGAAAGATATTTTAGGCTGGGCAGTGTAGTTGTAACCATCTCTTAGCTCTGTATCAAAGAAATTTTTTTTCTTTGAAAATTCTTATTTGCACTTTGAATATTAAGAGAGAGTGCGATTATGGTTGCATTTATTGTAAAGTGTTACCATAAAAATGAATAACAGTTTTCTCTTAAGCTTATTAAGCACAAACAATAAGGTTTCATTTGTTAACATTAGTTAATGCACTGTAAACTATTATGAACTAACAATGAATGACTATTTTTATTAACTAACATTAACATGTTAGATTAATAAATACTGTAGCAAATATATTGCTCATTGTTAGTTGATGTTGGTTAATACATTAATGTTAATAAATGAGACAAATTTTATTTATACTGTTTTTATTTCTATGATCAGTTTGTGGAAAGGAGTTCAGTTAGGAGGTCAAAAGTTGTAGAAGCTCATAAATCATGTACAGTAAGGTCTGGAGAGACTGAAATCATACAGAAGAGAAGTCAGCCAGTTTAGTTTGTGGTAAAACCTTTTACATTTTACTTGAGTATTGTTGTCTTTTACTGCATATGATAATTCAGTCTCAGAAAGTAGAACTGAAATGACATTCATTATAAGATGATTAGTTAAAACCTTTCAAATACACCTGCAGACTATTTTTTTCTAGTCGTGTATTTCACCATCTTGTCTCGTCTCGTGAGATACGTCTCGTCACACCCCTAATAGTTTATATAGAATTTAAGTTAGCATTAGCAGAGTTGTCTGTTTTGCAGCACTGAGCAGTTATTTTACATAACTTTATCATAAAAAAAAGTACAAAAGCAAGCCACACCCCTCCATAAGCCCCTCCCCTATAACAAAGCCCCGCCCCCATGGTAAGTGCACCGTATAGTTTCCTGCTTTTTTGTCCTTTGCCAATCACACCTATGATTGTTACAGTCGGACACTGACGGAGAGACTCAGGAAGAAGTTACAACTTTTAGAATGCATCTAGTTGTTTCTGAATGGTTAGTGGATAAATTTATGTAGTTGCTGTGGAGTTGATTCAACTAATCATCTAGCATCTGCTGTCATGTTAATTTTTTGTGCAAATCCAGTGTGAATTGATCCTTGTTTGTGAAGCAGTCCGGCGTAAAATGAAGGCATGGCAAAAACACTTTACTACAACTACTGGACTTTGTGATGTCACCAACCCGGGAAGAAGCTTGTTGTAATCCCTACCAGACGTTTGTTGTAGTCCTTAAAAAGCGATTTCTGTAAAAGAAGGTATCTCCCTTTGCATTGAACTTTGAGCGTCGTAACTTTGCAGATGTTACGAATGCTCAAACAGGAACATTACACACTAAAGTTGAAAAAGTGAAATGATAATAAAGAACCCCTTTAAGTAAACGTGTCTATTGGCTCTCATTTCAATCTAGGAGAAACAGTTACTATTAAAAAGATCTCCTTTGTAACTTTTCTTTCCTACGGGGGTTTTCATCGGTTCCTTTTTTTTTTTTTTTTTTTTTACAAAAATAAAAAACTGTCCAGAACTGAAATGAGAAGGTCACAGCTCAGTCTCTGAGGCAGATGCATGGGACTTGAGCCCATGGCAAGGTTGTTTTGAGCCACAGTGAGGTTTCCTCCAGTTGCCTGTGATGTAAGTAGGACAAAGCCAGGATCCCTCAGAAGATCTCTGTCATTTTAATACTGCTAGTGTCCAGAGGGTCCAAGAGACGGAGGCCAGTGATAGAGTTACAGCTCCTGCAGAGGGCAAACAAGGAGATATGACATGACGCTGTGATGGGTCTTTAATTCCAGATAGCAGGAGGACACCAGGGACCCGTGAGTGTGTGCTTGCACACTTACTCCTGGCTTTTAGGGGCATGAAAGAGTAAGAATGTTCGCATAGGTGCGAAAAAGAGTGGAGACAACATTTAATTTAGCCTGTCAGTTGTCACGGGTCAAGCTGAAGGGAAAACATTTCCTGTGGCTAAGAGAGCTGATGCGAGTAGAAAGCATGTTGTTGACTGGGAAAAATGTGCATTATGATGGAAAAAATATTTCAGAAAAACACACAGTTAAATCTCAAGATGTCAAACTCAGCCTTTTGGCCACTGGACAGTGCATAGACTCTCAGCTGATAGCCTTGCTTACCCCCTGAGGAATCACAAACCTGTCAAGACACTTAAATGTGAAGCAATTTGATGTGACAGAAAGGTTCAGACATATGCTTCCTTTGAAATCATTGACAGACAAATGTCTTTGAGAATCACATGTCATTCACGGCTTCCAGTACTCGATGATTAGAAAATATCTCCCTCTGTAAGATGCAGACAGGTCTCGCGCTCTCTGCATTACTCCTTCCCTTGTACCTCCTAATCTGTCCTTACGGGACCGTGCTGCACATTGATTCGCAGTGTGTTTGGCAGTTTGAAGAGGAGCGCCGGGATGACGCATTGACTCCATACTGACAGTGCTGCTGCTCTTTCTTTAACCCATCTGCCCTAAATGCCTACCTCTTGCTGGACAGAGAGAATGTCTTCATCGCTGAATTATAGGGCAGGATGGTCATTAGCCACACAATTTTTCTTCCACACACAAACACTTACACACTCCCAACTTGTCTTCTGAGAAAGGAGGGTTAGATTAATGGCTTAGTTTTCTTTTCAATTGTATTTTTCTGCACTTTTATTGATTCAATAGTAGAGAGAGGAAGGGTAATGGGGAAAATGTTGTGACCCATATTTGAACTAGTAGGCAATGGCTTTGAAAGCTTTAGAAAGTTTTCAAATCTGCAGTATTGAGGTAGTGGTCACACTACATGTTTCGTTCCATTGACTTCTACTCATATGCATGCGAATGCGGGAGACCAGAAACATAAGCTCATGTGAATTTCGCTGCGTTCTGGTTTGGTGAAATCTAACCAGAGAATTCACATTCACGTGAAGACGTGTGACTATTAGAAGACCAACTTGAAACCATTGAGAAAACTTTCGCTCTTACGTGAAATTCCAAATCATGTGGATAGCTACTGAAATGATTTCCATGTTTTTCCTATACCCCATGATGCTTTGCACGAAACATGGGAGTAGCTACTGTTAAACTGTAAACAATCAACAAAAGTTTCTACGGTGGCCGAGAGAGCTCAACGCGCTGCAAATAAAGAAAACATCTTCATCAGTTTGACAACACACGCGCTGCAAACTCCACAACACTTACAAATAGTGAAACGCGCTGCAAATAAAGAAAACATCTTCATCAGTTTGACAACACATGTGCTGCAAACTCCACAACACTTACAAATAGACAAACGCGCTGCAAATAAAGAAAACATCTTCATCAGTTCATCAGGGTACAATGAGATCATAATATTCTACTCAGCCTTTAACCGTCAAACATTAAAAGGATATTTAAAAGTGTAAAAGCATTAATAAATGTCTACACCAGACCATGAATAACTCCTGATTATTTCTGCAGAAATATTACAGATGTGTTAAATATCACTTTAGTAATATGTAGGGATGCACCGATGTATTGGCTGCTGATATTTATTGGCCGTTTTTTGCTCAATTTACAACCATCGGCATATAGGCTGTAGCAGGAAAAAGGCCGATATAACAAACCAATGAACTGTGTGAAGGCACTGAGCTGTATAATGACTGTTGCGTAATCCTAGCGCTGCTGTCTGCACTTTAAAGTTAATCAAATAACAAAAGATTGCACACTATTCTTGACTAAACTTTTGTAACTTCCATAAGTGTAGTGGACCCCATCCAAATAATGACCAAAACTTTACTGATGTTTTATTAAGTTTATTGTGTTGGTTTCACTCCAAACAAATCACCACAAAAGCTAAACAATACAGAGCACAAGAAGTACGCATTAAACTCTCTCTCTCTCTCTCTCTCTCTCTCTCTCTCTCTCTCTCTCTCTCTCTCTCTCTCTCTCTCTCTCTCTCTCTCTCTCTCTCTCTCTCTCTCGCTTTATCATCAACATACAGCGAATTACTCAAAACACTTATTACAACTAACAGTTAACCCTCTGGAGTCTGAGGCTGATTTGGGGCTTGGGGAAGTTGACATGCCCTGACATTTGTGCTTTTTTCAGTTGTTCATAAACATATAAATGACAAAAGTGTCATTACACTGTATTCAGCACAAACTAGGCTACAATAATATGTTGTTACGGTTGTGCTGGTGTAGAGATGAGGCAGATACGGATTTCCACATTAACAGATACTTTAATCCCAAAGGGCAAGAAGAACCAAGCATACAACATCAACATAACATTTAAGACGGACCAGGAGTGCAGGGAGTGAGTGCATAATAAAGGGAGTGCAGATGATAGAGTACAGGTGCAGGTGATCCGTGATGATGAGGAGCTGACGAGGGAAGTGAGTGCAGGTGTGGAGAACAGGAGGATCTTGGGAAATGGAGTCCAGGGGAACAAGGGATCCGTGACATATGTGAGGAACATGTATATACATGTTTGTATTTTTGAAGGAATAATGTTTATGCGTGGTTATTGAAAAAACTAAAAACTTAAGTCACTGAAACAAGGCCAAAAAAGTATATTAAATCTTTGTTCACAAGACTTTTGGGTATTGGAGGTTGTAGACTAGAGTTTTTGCTTCAGAATTATGTAAACATTATGCTGCCTACTCCTTCATATAAAACAATATATTGATTTAGTTTTTGTAAGACACTTTTTGTCAAGAAACACAGCATGCATGGAGGCGTGAATGTTCATGAATAATGGGTCATTTACACCTGAGAAGACAAAATAATCACATAATAATGACCTGAAATGACTTGCATATTAATGAGGCCTTTCAGTCAGGTAGGCTGTGAAAAAAACCCTCTGTAATAATGTCTCAGCTCATCATAAACAGCAATACTGTGAAATATTATTACAATTTTAAAAAATGGTATTCTATTATATTCTTTAAAATATAATGTATTTCTGTGATGCAAAAAGTCTGAACAATTAAGTTACCTCTATGGCATTTCATATAGGCTTTTAGCTTAAAACCATGCACATTTGGAGAAATATTGATGGATTCTTATATATTTATGTCAATTTTCTATACTAAGAAGTAATATTTATTGTCATCAATATGAGTGCTGGATACTGTGTTTTCAATTCATACTTGCAGCCGGAGGGCGCTCTCTGTGCACATTTAGTCCACAAATTATTATAAAGAAGAAGAGGACATTTCAGGAATGGTGTTTTTAATTCATACTTGCAGCCGGAGGGCGCTCTCTGTACACCTTTAGGCCACAAATTCATATAAAGAAGAAAAGGAACTAGGAACTAACGGCATGTCTTCTAGAGATCGCTAACCATGGCTTTAACATCCAAATAAACACTTTTCAAGACAATAAATACACGATTGAGGCGTTGTATGCATGTATTGCCTCTGAATTTGCGTCTGAATAGTGCTGGCTCAGTGGGCATGGCCGCATTAGCGGGTAATGAGCTGAAACATAGACTTCTGACATGGCTCTCTTTTCATACAGATTACATAAACACAAAATGTTTGTTTTCGATTTGACTTGCACGATTTAAAACCTGACATTTCAACGCTTCTTTAGACATAAGTGTCATTTTTTTGTCATTAGTATTCATAAGTTACAGTTCATTTTCTGAGAACTATCAGATTGGACTTCATTCAGAGGGAGAGGAGAGATCACGCATCATGTTAGTTTTCTTTATTTTACAAAAAACACAACATTGTGTTTTTACTCTGAGTGTACACAAATAAAAGAAGACATTCTATAGTTTCAATTGATATATTACTTATGTCTCTATGACAAGAAATGACGGAGTATTTTAAGTCTGTTTTGCTGCAATGTGAAAAAAATCCTGCAAAACGCACCGATGCGTTTTCAGACCTCAGGGAGTTAACAAATACATACAGATCTTATGCCTTTTCGGGGGATGCTTAATAAACGGACAAACTTTAAATATGCAAAATAACTCTGAAGAACTGCGTGCTCTCCTTGTCAGTCTGTAGACTAGAACACCTGTCAAAATAAGAGTCCCTCCTTAGTAAAGGAGATCATTTACATATTTAAACTTTCAAAATATATTAAAATGTATACAAAAACAAATTAGAAGATAAATCACAATAAAGTCTGTTACAATAAAAAAGGATTAATATGTATATAATTTATACAGTGAATAATATGCAGTGCTATTTTACATTTGTTTACTTTATTTCTGTACCTGAAAACTTTTAAACCTACCTAAAAAGCACTGTTTATGTATGTTTGTTCTGTTGTCTTTATGTAGGCCTGCTGAATGTTAAATGGATCCAATCCATGTTCATTAAAAATTATTTGATGATGCAGCAATAAACCTGCTAGTATATTTTAATGCAGGTGATTTTGAACGTTGCTTATTTAAAACATGATCAAAATACTATCTATTTTTATGACAAAATTTCAAATAAGAGTGGAAGTGACAAATATCGGAATCGGTATCGGCCAATAAGTGTTTGTTAAAATCGGTATCGGCCCCAAAAAATCGTATCGGTGCATCCATAGACTGTAAAAAAAGATGGACGACGCGACGCCGCTTCCTTCCATTGTAATGAACTGAAGGTAAAACGGACGATGATGGGCGTTGACATGTTGGAACCTGGGCATGCGCAGAAAGACTCGTCAGTGAAACCAGGAGGCGGAGGCGGAGTCGCGGTATCAAACTTCCGCCCAGACGTCTGCGTCACCAAGATCAGATCACCTATTTGTTTTATTATCTATTGTTTATTATATTTTTCTTTTCCTCCTCCCTTTTTCATTTGGCTTAAACGATGCTAATTACATCTGGCAATAAGGAATTTACATTTATTTGAATGTTTATGAATGCACATTGTTCAGTTTTAAACTAAATTACTCATAACTAGGTCAAAACAACATATCGTAATTGATGTATTTTAAATAAATAAATTATACACAAATTAAAATTATACTTGTAAAAAAATATTCTGTTTCTAGAGCAATAATATTTTTGAAACCTCGGTAAAGTTGAACTAACTCTACAGCAGATCGATTGCTGTAACGTTAGACAGTGCTCTTTAATTAACTAGAGTAGGATTAGTTTTGTCCTGATAATTATTATTTTATACCCATAAAGATAATTAGTAACTGCCAGATTATGATCACCTGCTTTTTCCGTCATGGCTAACATTAGCCGTGTTATCTTGGCTAATAACATTTAGCTTATAAAGCCCACATTTAACGTGACCGAAAAAAACTCAGTGATCCGTCAGATCTGTAGGTCGGTTAGTACAGTTTACTGCTGAACAACAACTTTTGTCAGTGAGAAATAACACTGAAATCGAAAAATAATATTAATTTATTCATCTTCAATCTCCCCTCAAAGCTTCAACAGTCCTCAGAGAAGCTGTCAATCAACTGTAAATCGTGACGACACGCCCCATTTCTATAGCACCAAATTGCTTGCAAAAATCAAACTGATCACAAAAATGAACTATTGAATATATATCAGCATGATAACAACTACCTTAAATGACCAAAACCATCTTTCGGAAAATGTTATTGTATGTGTAATTAATTTTTTGTTATTTTGACAAGTGCCATTAGTTTGCATTGAGAGGGCGGGTTTATGACTTGTACTGCATCCAGCCACCAGGGGACGATCAAAGAGCCCGCGGCTTCACTTTTCAGGACGTATGAGACACACCCGGGTGCATCCCTAGTAATATGTCTGTATTAGGCCTATGCAACAGGTTACCTTATTCAAAAATGTTAATTAACTGGAATATTGAGTGATAATAATTTAAAGTGATTTCCGTCATTGGGATGGAAAGAGATGTAAGGATTTGGGAGATGTAAGGACTTAGTGCATTCCAGTGAATTATTAATGGGATCCCAGGTGAAAAAAAAGTACACTTCTATAATGTATTTAAAGTGCTCTATTTTCGTGCACTAATTTTGTACTTAATATACTAAAAATTCTTCTTTAGTACTTCTTAAGATAATCTTAAGAACATCTAAGTGTACTCAACTGTGCTTTTTTGAGACAGCATGAAATATGACCTAAAATGTGCTTTTAATATACTATTTCTATATTTAAAAAAAATTTATTTAGCTACCACTTGTAGTACACTATTGGCTCAAATGTACTATAAGTGGTATCTAAATACATTTTATATCAAAAGTATATCAAAAGCACATTTTAAGTCATATTTCATGCTGTCTCAAAATAGCACAGTTGAGTACACTTTGATATTTTTAAGACTAAGTACTAAAGAAGAATTTTTAGTATATTAAGTACAAAATTAGTGCACGAAAAAAGAGCACTTTAAGTATATTATAGAAATGTACTTTTTTTCACCTGGGATATATGGTAAATTAAACAGACCACAAATGCGCAGTACTGTATATGTTGTCCTTTTTCATACTGTTACAGCAGATTACAAAGATAAAAAGAAAATAATCAGGATGAAAAGAATGCAGTGAATGAAAAGAGCTCTTGTTATAGATATTCTCATCATACCACGTCACAAGAAATACCAAGCGTTACATTTTTCTCTTGAAGTCTGAGAACATGAAGGAAATTTTACAGCTCATTCAGTCAAACTGACGAATAAGGATTATTTGTTGCACAACCTTATGATTTCAAAAATTATTTGTTTTAGTCTTTTTGAGTGGAACTTCCCCAAACCCATAATCTAACTGTTCACCCATAATCTAAAACACAGTAGGCTCGTTAGCAAAAAGGTGGATTGATGTGGACATCTTTACAGCATAATCAAGTGTGCTTACATTCATAACTAATTGGTGATAACTAATTCAAAACCCCAAGAATTTAAGAAAACCGTTTTTACTTGAGATTCGAAATTATTTTGTGTTTTATTCTGTTTTGACATTTGAGTATTGTTTTAGGTTTCCAGAGATTCTGAGTCCCCAAATCTCATCCTGATTTGTTTGTGATCCGAATATGATTAATTTGGCTATATTTCGGATATAGGGCCCTATCATACACCTGGCACAATGCAATGCCAGGCGTGACGCAAGTATTTTTTGCTAGTTTCAGCCCGACACAGTTATGCTTTTCATGTCCAGCGCCTACGTTGTTTAAATAGCAAATGCACTCGCGCCCATCTGTTCGCCCATAGGTGTGCTGGTCTGAAAAGGAGGTGTGTTCAGGCGCATTGTGAGGCAACTGAACACGACTTTGTTGGACATTGACAAACAAAAACCTTGTCTAAAGTCAATGACGCAGTATTTTTGTTGTTATTTAAAGGGCGCGTTAGTAATATCCGCCTATAGGCGGGTGCACAACGCGCGTATACTCTGCTTGTTACACACACAGGAATGCGCAGCAGCACACAAACATGCCAAATATTAAAAATAAAAGGATTACAATGCTTTAACCTTGCTCACATGCAGATCAGTTTCCTCTCTGGAGAAGTATGCAGTCTTTTTGCTTGAAAACAGCAATCCATAATGTCCATTTTTCCTCTTCTTTTCTATTTTTTTTTTAATTCTTTGATGAAACAAGCAGATATTTAACTAACACTATTTTATGACCTTTCATCAATAAAAGAATGTAATTTAAAGAATTTACATGACCTTTCTTTTCAGTTTCATTAAGTGTAATTGTCGTAAGATATAAGTGAACTCTGTAAGATGAGAGAAGAGGGGATTGTTGAGCTGTCACATTGCTCTGAGATTTCCCTAGAGCTCTAAATGCTACAGGGCAAACCCCAGCGGTTGACTTTACTTCAGTGCTTTATGACACAGGATTGCCTTAAGTCTTTTTACATTTACACTTATCTTCTTGTAATTCTTGACAGTTTCTTACCAAGTGACTTATAAGGAGATACATATGTTGGGCTTGTGATAATTATCTAGGCAAGAAGGAGTAAACACTTTGTCTTAGCACCCAACTTGTTATTAAAAACACTTTACAAAACATGTCATTTGAGTTTTTTAAAGAAATACTCAAGGCCATGTGTCTGAGTGCTTTTAATGGTTTGGTAGCAGAATTCAGCTGTTGTGTGTATATCATGAAACTGTTTTTGAACGTGGCTCATCGAATCAGATTTTAAGAGCTGGAACACTCTGAATTTTGTCATTTTCCAGACATTTTCCATCACACATATGAGCAATCTTTGCAGATCAGGTGTAGACAGGAGGTTTGGCCTTCAGAAGGAACTCACAGTTTTCTTGGCACATGCTTCTCTAAAACACTCAAAAGCTCTCGCATTTCCTCTTGGGCTTTGTTTTCTGGCCAGTTGGACGAGACAAGCCGTGTCATTTCTATAGCTGCGTCAGACATGCTGGACATGTGCTGTTTTGAACTTTGGCTTTGATTGCTGGGGCGTGAAAGTGAGTCAGCAAAAGTGTGAAGTGTAAAACTGGCTGAGGGAAATCAGGATGCTGCGTGCCAACAAACATCTTGAATAAGACTTGGACTAGGGATTTTGTATGGTTTGTAATTTTTCATTTGGTGAAGACACGATTCTCGCTGTGTACTGTACACTATAAAAAATGCTGGGTTGTTTCAACCCAAGTTTGGGTCAAAAATGGACAAACCCAACCATTGGGTTAAATTTTTAAATGCATTTTTTAACCCAACGGTTGGGTTTGTCCATATTTGACCCAAATTTGGGTTGAAACAACCCAGCATTTTTTAGAGTGTACATTAGCTCACTGCACTTTTAACATACATTGTACCACATGAAAATAAGAATTCACTGTAAAACTTTATAAGTTCAGAATACTCAAAACATTTGAGGACTTATTAACTTAAACATATGTTTTGAGGTAACCTTATTATCTAAAAACTAGGGCTGTCAATCGATTAAAAAATGTAATCTAATTAATAGAAATCATACTCTGTTTAATTAATTTAAATGAATCACATACATCATTTTTGCTGTGAAAGTATTAAATATTTCAATTCAAATGAATCAATGCAGGGTTTTTCCTGGGTCAAAAATGGTCTTTGGTGGTGATAGACATGGTCATCCACACAAACAGAAAAAAGTGCCCTACCCACGTGATCTGCGAGCCCGATACTGACAATAAAGTACCCGTCACTCTCACTGTAATTCTTTGCAAAAAAAAAAGTGATTTTATAGCTTTATAAGAGAAGATGCTTTTTTGCTAAACCTGAAAAGTATTAAAAAGTAGCATTTAGAAGTAAAAATAACTAATAATATAATTTTCTACCATATACAATTGAATGCATCTAGCTAACAACTTTTTTTACACATTGTCATTTAAATAACCTGAAAATATTGTGGAGGCTAATTTTACTAACCACTCTTGCTAAATAGGGTAAGCACACTTATGTTCTCATTTCAGAGTTGTTCGAGTAAATGATTCATTATAGACTGTGTGGACTGATCAGTTGTTGTCATGATTCATTAACTCCCTCAGTTCGGCGGTCATGCCAGCGTGATCACCGTGGTTTTTTTCTAACCAATGTGAAAGAGACTCAAAATACTCTGTCAATGTTGCACATACAATTAAGAGTTATACACCATTTTAATCTGTGGAATATCTTCTTTTATTTGTGTACACTCAGAGTAAAAACAAAATGTTGTGCTTTTTGCAAAATAAAGAAAACTAACATGATGCATAATCTGTTGTCTCCCTCTGAACGAAGTCCAATCTGATAGTTCTCAAAAAATGAACTGTAACTTAGTGAATACTAATCACAAAAAAAGATACTTATGTCTAAAGAAACGCTGAAATGTCAGGTTTTAATTTGTGTAATGTGTTAATATTCTCTGTTTTTGTAATCTGTATGAAAAGAGAGACATGTCAGATGTCCGTGAGTCAGCTCATTATCCGCTAATGCAGCCACGCCCACTGACCGAGCACTATTCAGATGCAAATTCTGAGGCAATACATGTATACATCATCGCAATTGCGTATTTATTATCTTTAAAAGTGTCTCTGCATGTTATAGCCATGATTAGTGATCTCTGGAAGCCTCTGTTAGTTCCTGGAATGTCACATGGTACACCTGTTCTTCACTGTGTCATTTGTGGACTAACAGCCTTAGACTTATATTACATCTTTTGAAAACTGTTTTACTGTTTGGTTTTACAGTAGAAAAATGCGGATATTATTGGTAAGTCTGTTAATATTCTCATTGTGACTTGTTTATGGAGAAAAGACACAAACAAGAGGCAGATACCAAGAATCCAAAGCACACTGTTTAGAATATGCAAAACCAAATAATTACTTTGACTTTGAAGAATAAATATGTTTAATTAAGCCGTAACAAAAGGAGAGAAAAGATACTGAAATAAATGAGTCTCTCTGTGTCTTTTTTTATCCGCTAAGTCTGTGGCATAATTTGTCGTGAAAACATGAAAAATACATCACCGGCTTCAGTCTGGTGGGCCTAAGTGTTAAATAATTACAATGAACTGCCTCAGGTTCCTCTAAACCAGAGCACTTCAAAGAGCACAACTTATATTTGACGGAGAAAAAAGCCTTCACACTGTCATGCTCTATTTTTACATTGACTATGTCTGCTGTTGAAAACTGCCTGTTTACACGTCCCATAATCCCGTTGCCCCCTGTATTATGTGTTATTGTGATATTTCATCAAAGCTCTTGGGAACGGCAGCGCTGGATGCTAGAAGGTTACTTTTTCAATGAAAACACTGGAATGATGTCTGCTTTACCTGAAAAACAGAAATAACACAAGATGATGGCAGCTGTAAAAGTAGATGATGACATTAAAGGTGGTAAGGAGAGGCCACGCGAACTGCAGGCAACACTGCGATGACGTTACTAGTCGTTGAATCCTTTCGCTTCAGCATATCTTAATATGTTTCCGTCCTTAGGCCCGTTTCTTGCAGGAGCAACAAATGTCGATGCTGAGAAAATCTTTTCAGAGGAAACGCAATGTCTCTCAGGTTTAGCAGGGTCTGTGTTTGGCCATCTGCTCATGCTTGCATCATTCTGCAGAGAGCTCTATAAGTCAACATGAAATCAAAATTGACACTATCTAGTTTTAATAAAAGTCCCAGGTCTTACTGAGGATGATTCATCAGTGCACTTTACTCTGAAGATAAACTTGTTTGTTGCAAATTATTTCATGGAAATGCAATAACTTTTTACATCTGTGAAATTACATTTCGGCTTGTGCAATCAAGATTGTGTGGTTGTGGAAAAATAATATTAAGCAAAAATATCGCAGCATGTTCCAATCCAGTCAATTCCCAATGTTTCACTTTGATCATGTCATATTGCTATTTTGTGTTTAACCCTCCTGTAATGTTGCTATTTTTAAACTGCTTGAACACTGGATAAACATTTCTTGAATTTTTTTCTTATTTAGCGTCAAGAATGTGCATGCAAAGTTTTGATAAATGTGTTTTGGAAAAGCAGTATAAATTTTGGTTACATTGATTGTGTTGAGGTCAAATTGAACCCTATTGGTTTCCATTCAATTTATAAAAAGAAGCTCCTTGAAAAACGACAAAGAGTTAGGTAAATAACAGAAAACCTTTATTGTAGGTGGTCAAAAACTAAAATATGAAATACACATGGGAACTTTTTCCCATGTATTTAAGTTTCAAATTTTACTAAAAATAGAAAACTCATCTTCTGAATCATCCAAAGAGAATTTGTGATTCACAGTCAAGACGTATGTGAAATTGTATAATTGTAGTCACAGTATTTGTGCCTCAGTGTGCAAATAGCCACTTCATGTAGTCATGACCAAAAAAAAACAAAACAAAAAATAAAGGAGAGGTGAAAAGTCCTCTCACCGGCCTCCGCTCCCTCTCCTCCTCCCTCTCATTTCCGTCAATAGAACCAACGTGACTTTTACAGGAGAGGGAGCGGGGGCCGGTGAGAGGACTTTTCACGAGTGAGGATATTACTGCGCCAAGTCAAAGTGCTCCCGAGCACTTGCTATGGTATTCCGCCATACAATATAGTTATCCATTTTACACACTTAGAAAAGCGCAACGTTTTGTTTTGTGTCACCGTCCTAGGTCGAGTTACACTACTCGAGTAACTGTATTTAAATAGGGAAAACGTGGAGGTGTTTGGTAGCTTCTCTGCTTGGCCCCTATTGAATGAACTGGGCTAAGCTAAGTGCTAACAAAGTTTCGCCGCAAGACAGAGCGATTTAGTGCACGCACTGAGACGAGAGAGGTATGTATCAACTCGTCTTAGTTAAGGGAATAACATAGTATAATATGAAAAAACGGTGGAGTATCCCTTTAAGTGTGCAAACTGAACAAAGAAAAAGTCTTGTACCTGAACTTGTACCTGTACTTGAAAAGGGGACTCTATAGGGCTTGTGCACTAGAGATGTGAGGATCATCTCTAACATCACCCAAATCTGCTGTTAAAATTAAATCTTCCCAAATCTACAATATTCTCTGATTTGGATATCTGCACCTGACCATCACAAAATAATTATTCAAATTCTTAGTGTTAAGCATGATGATATAATAACATATGACAGTTGAGTGGGCTGCTTTTAAATAAATATCTAAAATAAAAGTTCTTCTTTGGCAAAATTACATTTCCTTAATAGCCTATAAACACAGGTTTTACTCCCTTCAAACTAAAATTGTCACCGTTTCATTACATCATTGTTGAAAAACACTCTTATCAGAATAATTTCTGTTAAGCTTGTATCTATTTTTAGTTAAAGCTGTTACGTTTTTAAGCAATATCATGCGGGGTTTATCTTTGTGTTTTATATAATGACCACTAGAAGGTGCTCTAGGCATATGCTTTCCTTGATTGGTTTTCCCTGAATAGAAATGCATTGTAGTTGAAAACGAAAGTAAGAGTGACTCACATTCCTTGCGTTTTACCAAATAAAAGTTCTGTGTCTTTATTAAAATCAATACATTAATGATTTATCTCTCATCCACCTGCGACCCATCCGCAATTACTTGAAATGTGATTTTATATTACTTGGCCAGCCCAACCCCGCGGATTATCTGATGCGGATCCGCGCATCACTTTCGTGCACTCTTGCAGAATGTACTGAGTGGCTCCGTTCAAGGCCAGTAAGTTGTAGGGCCGAAGTGAAAGCAATTTTTTCAGCAAAGAACCCCATTTTCTGCAGTGGGGATGGGTGGAATGGTTCGAGAATAGACACAGGCCAGGAAGCCGCAACGAACCGTGGTAAAAGGGGTATCTGTGCATTCGAAATTTGATGGAGGCAGCCGCCTCGTAATTCTCTATGCAGGAAAAACCATGTAAAGTAATAATTATATATATACATATATATATATATATATATATATATATTATAGCCATTCTGATAGTCACCCCCCCCCCCCCCCCAAACAAAAAAAGCTTCTTCATTTAATGAGACACCTCAGCTTGTTTGTATTTCACAGGTTGTAATGTTCTGGAAGTAATTAAGAAACTTTCAAGAGAAAGACCTAACAGCAAATTTTATTAAGGAATGTAATCTTAATTAAATGCTAATTTCAGTTTTATAGTTTTAACAAAGCAAAATCTTTCTAGGTAGGGGGTACTTTTATCTAGGAGGAACATTATTTGTTAAGCCTCTAAAATATATACCTCTGGTTAAATTATGTCAGATTTGCTCCACCCTCATGTTCTTTCTTTCTTTCTTTCTTTCTTTCTTTCTTTCTTTCTTTCTTTCTTTCTTTCTTTCTTTCTTTCTTTCTTTCTTTCTTTCTTTCTTTCTTTCTTTCTTTCTTTCTTTCTTTCTTTCTTTCTTTCTTTCTTTCTTTCTTTCTTTCTTTCTTTCTAGCAACATTTGACCCCAGTGTTATTCATATTGATTATTTTTTTGGAAAATTGCATGGAAACAGATGTGGGAATTTGACATGCAACAAAAAAAGCAAGATTTTCCACACAACAGGAGGGTTAAAAGCTTAATTCTTTTTTAGCAGCAAATATTAATGTTTATGAGCAATAAATTCATACTTTTGTATTTTTCCTATTGTTACACCACTACTGGATATTAATTGATTAAAGGTCAGCAACATACACACATATGCTCACGTTCAGTTCAACCTTCAATGTGTTTTAAGTCACTTTAAAGATTTTTCCATTAAGTGACTCTAGTTGCTGGCAGAGGCAGAGATGAGCGGGGAGAGACAGAATGATGGAGATCAGTAACAATAGAGGGGGATAATTGTGCCAGAATCACAACCATCTGGTCTCAGTCTCCTCACAGATCCCCACGCACAGCTTGCAATCCTTCCTCTGAAATCCTTAAATCCTCACAATCTGCCACACGCTTTTCTGATGTGACTGCCATCACCCTCTCCTCTGCTATCTCTCCTTCCCTCAATCTCTATCCTTCCTTCCTTCCTTCCTTCCTTCCTTCCTTCCTTCCTTCCTTCCTTCCTTCCTTCCTTCCTTCCTTCCTTCCTTCCTTCCTTCCTTCCTTCCTTCCTTCCTTTGCTTTTCCTTTCCTCTCCTCTGATCACTTTCTCTTCTCTTCTCTTCTCTTCTCTTCTCTTCTCTTCTCTTCTCTTCTCTTCTCTTCTCTTCTCTTCTCTTCTCTTCTCTTCTCTTCTCTTCTCTTCTCTTCTCTCCTATTTCTGATGGTTCATGCGTCTCTCTATTTGCCTGAGCAATGTTCTAACCTGTGCAGAAAAGCTTGAGGAATTGTTGTTATTGGCCATTCAAGATGAACAGAGCAGTATTGATTCCAGCTGGACGTAACAAGGACAGATAAAGACAAAACCCTTTTGTTGTACAACCATGTTAAGCATGCAGTCACAGAGGAATTTATTCACTACATAACAATGTCCTCCATGGTCAGAATGTTTCAGTTCATTTTTGTTCTTTCTTCCGTTTTCTGTTTGTGCTGTTCTGAGCTGCCTGACTCTTTGCATTCCAGGTTTCTTGTTCTCTTTTGTCTCTTTAGGGTTTAGGCCTTCTGGAGCTCTGTAAATACTAAGGACCAGATTTACTAAACAGGGCAAATTAACGTGAGAACGCAATTCCAAAAAAGTGCTGATGGGAGTGGAAAGTTCTGCACGTGATCTACTGACGATGCACAAATTAAAGAACGCAGATGCAGCCCGGATCATTTCCATAATGACAACGCAATCTACCAAGAGCAGAGTAAATTAGCGTCTGGCTTGAGACATGCTTTTTTTGAGTATTAAATAATGGCGCAAATACCAGTAAATTGACTAGCGCAAACCTTAGTAAATCACTTTGCATGATTTTTTTAAATACTCTCCTCCCATAAGGCTTTTACCTTTACTATATCTTCACAGCTTTAGTTTATATTATTTATATAGATACATTCGGATGCATTAAAAAGCAAACTTTCATGGCAAATTAGGTACTTTTGGTTGATAGAGTGCTAAAATTATAATATAATATAATATAATATAATATAATATAATATAATATAATATAATATAATATAATATAATATAATATAATATAATATATAAATAACTACTAAACTCAAAAGTATGGGTTAGTGTGTTACTGTAGAGTGCTATATATATTTACCATCATCAACAACATCAAATGTGTTGAAATGTGTTGTTAGTTAATGATATTATTTTGATTATCATTCAGGCTTATAATTTATTTTAAGTATCCATTATTAAGGGGATACACTTCCTAACAAAAAATAATCTATACTGTGCGTGGAAAAAGGCTCCACAAATGGCTTCTTCATTTAATGAGACACCTGAGCTTGTTTCTCTTTCACAGGTTGTAATGTTCTGGGAGTAATTAAGAAACTTTCTCGAGAAAGCCCTAACAGCAATTTTTTTTTTTTCAAAAATCATTTTTATTGCAGATTTTATTTACTGTATAAATGCAGTCCAATCTCAGGTTTATAATTTTAATGAAGCAAAATCATTCCAGGTAACGGGTACTTATGTAATCATTATTTGTTAAGCCTATAAAATATGTACCCTGGTTAAATTATGTCATAATTTATTTCACCCATATTTGTTCAAACCTTTCTTTCTTTCAAATAACATTGGACCCCAATGTCTTTCATTGCTGACAATGAAAAAAAGAAAAAAGAAAACTGAGACATTGCGTTCCAACATGAGAATGAGTTAATAATGACCAGGGTTCCCGCAGGTCCTTAAAAAGTCTTGGTATAAGAAAAGTCTTTAAGTCCCCTGTAGTCAATAATTTTATCCCTTAAAGGTGCTAAAGAGGATCTTTTCGTTGACTGAGAAACCAAAGACTGTTAGTGAGTTTTTGAAATGAACGCATTCGTAAGGACAACCCCCCTCCTTCACAGCTCATTTCGAGGGAACGCCTCCCAAAACTCATGCACGAGTATTGGAACACAAGTGTTTACCACCGGCATTCGCTGTGTTGTGTAAGTGGATTCATTATGTCAGACTCACCGCAGGTAACTCATAATCTGCAGCAGTTACTCCTGTCTCCTGACAAAAACATTGCATGCTGCGCCTGTAGAGTGTGGAAAGTTACTGGAGCGTGCAGCCGCGCACGTTTCGCACAAGGAACGTAATGGCAGTGATTGACAAGCCAGAGGGCCAATCATTTACGCTAGTGTTTCTCAATGGGGGCTTTTTTTTTAAAAGGGGGGCGTTCAGGTGTTTTTGGGGGGTGTTCACGAGTTTACACCAAAGATCCAGGCAAGACAAGATTAAACGTGTACTTACAAAAGAATTGCCTACAACATTCTAAAATCTGCCAGTTTAATGCAACATGTCAGCTAGGCTATATATAATTTCTTTTGCAACGATTATTTTTCCAGTCATAGACCAGCGCTCAAGCACTGACAAGAATTCACGTGCACAAAAAGGTGTTTCGCGCTGACAACAATCCGGTGGTGGCTTGAATCTAGCGCTGACTAGAACCACGCAACGGAGGAATGGAAAGTTGACAAGCCATTAAAAAAGTACTGACTTAAGAACCACTTATATTTTCAAATATTTTCAATAAATCATGTTCCCATTCACTCTGGTGACGAATTTTAAAATGAATGAAATTAAATTCTATTTGTAAGGTAAAACTTTTACATTTTTAATGCCTAATGCCAAAATGTTTTCTTTGTTCACAAAGTAATTTACTGGGCATTATTGTTAACTCGCAAGACTGTAAGGAGAAAATGATAATTTGATGGATAATTAATTTAAATATATTCTGTAATCACATTTAGGTAATTTTCGCCGTCGCATCTGAGCGCAAAACGCTGCTTGGATAATTTCAAGATAGGCTAGTTAAAAATAATTAATAATACATTAATAATTGTTCATATGTGTTTATTCTTGTTAAAAGATTTTTTATTTATTTTTTTTTATTTTACTTATTATGGACACAAATTAATCATGACAAACCAAATAAATTTGAATTTAATTAATTTTACCATTGATGATAACATTGATCTGATACCAAGGTATTTAAGCCTATAATTATAACATAATTTGTTATGAAAATCATGATTGCATTTATTTATTTTTTTCCAAAGTAAGATTAATGTAAGCAGCTTCTTGCAATACTCTCCTAAATGCGTAATAAATCCTAAGTGCACACATTAGCGCTGAAATGACCGTATAGCAGCCTATGTATAGCCTATACCCCCGTATAGTCATTTTTTACTGTCCAGAATTATAAAAGAAATTCAATAGGCAGACACAGATTATCTTGAGTTTTGCGTTAGTTCAAATGCGCGTTAAGGTGATGGAAACCATTGGCATACTTATGGTGTGTAATGACCATTTGTGCGTAAAACACCATGGCATTATGTATTAGGCCCAACAAAGTCTGACAAACAGCCCTCGAGATAGAAATCAGATGTTTAAACTTATTTTGTGCGCGAGCGCGTTCATGTGGAAACTGCCAGTGTATGGGCATATACGCGTTTAACCAGTATTTCATTATTTCTTCTGCCTCTCCTCGCAGCATTTCAATAAAACGATATCCAACAACACAAATAGCTCTCTCTGTAGTCACAAGTTCCCTTCATAATACAAAACATGCAACTTGCACGCTTAAGTTTCAGAAAACATCGTCATCGAAGTTTATTTGTAATTATATAATTTATATTTATTCTTTATATCACAGGTTTTCAAACCCTGTGTCACGAGACTTAAAAAATGGGTTGGCATTTTCATAAAAGCATAGTCTAAAATGAATAAATAAACAAAATATATTTGACTTAACTGATTAACAAAGCGAAAGAAAAAACTGTGCCCAATAGTAGCCTATATACTGCTGAGTTTGATTCATTTTTGTGAGGCGCGGCACTCCACAAACAAGTTAAAGGAAAGGAAATCGAATTGGCAAAAAGCGCATCCTGTTTTATTTATTTTGCAAAAGCATACTGTTCTTTTTTAGTGTGAGTGTATAAAAGTAAACTTTGCAGTATCGAATAATGTCTTACTCATATCTGTAAATGACGGAGTATTTAATTTGTTTCTGCTGGTATAAGGAAACAGTTGAAGTGATCGCGCCGGCGCCTCGTGTGCGCACTCAACATATTCATTGCAAACTTGACATCACAGCCTGCCATTATCAAAATAAAATACAGTCAGCCAAACATATAATTACACTGCTCATTTTACATACTCCGTAATATCCTATCTGTGCCGTTTAGCGTGACCACCGCTGAAACTGGTCCTGCCAAACACATTTTTGCTCATTTGAAGAGGATGATTTTTTTCATTGATATTGAAACGGGAGTGAAGTACAACTACTATTTGACACAATAAATACAAGTTCAGCATCCAAATACATTGTTAATATGGAAACATTTGAATTTGTGCCGAACAAGGGAGGCTGCTTGAGAACACCGGTTTTTACTTTCAGTTTCGCTTCAAATTATTTCATTGGACTTGTTTATAGCTACTTACAAGTTTTTGTTCTTGCTCTGTTTATGTATATTATATATTTTAGTATTCTTGACTTGGTTTAGTCGCGTCAATTTAAAAAAAATGAAAAAAATAAAATAAATAAAAAAGGTCGTTCTTTAAAAAAAAGTTTGACAGCCACTGCTTTATATGTTGCTTATGTGTTGGAAAACACAAAAACCTGGCATGGACCACTTTTGGTGTTATATGAGAGGGGGATCCCCCAAATGAGGTGCCGGATCAGATTTCGGAGGTTCCGGTTCCAGCTTGTCCCGGCTGCCTGCCACTGTTCAGTCAAATCAGATCTGTTATTTGGCTTTCAGTGACATGCTTTTTAATTATGAAAGCTGCAGTCCGTAAATTTTGGAGCTCTAGCGGTAAATAATCAAAATTGCAGGCGTCTTGTTCTGTACTACGCTGACTCAAACCAGTCTAATAGTCCCAATATAAATATACAATACAAACTCTTATTATAGGTGTGTCATAGTGATTCATGATAAGAAAAAAACACGGTTTGGAAAATGAATTGGTGTTTGGGGGGCGGTAAAGGACCTGGATAATGGACAGGGGGGCATTGGCCCAAAAAAGGTTGAGAACCACTGGTTTACGCGATGATCACGTAATCGATTGGCTGATGTTTTTAAGGCCCTACCTTGTGCACAGATGATGTATATTATATTATGTATATGTGTGGAGGCGTGAATCATCATGAATATTCCTGTAATTCACACCTGAGAAGACAAAAGAATTGCATAATGAGCTGTAATGACCTGCATAATAATGAGCTCTCAGGTAGGCTGTGAAAAAACCCTCTGTGATCATGCTGATAACAGGATTAATGTCCACTCTTGAAAAAAAAAAACATGATTTTTGTGATCTCATGCATGCACGTATTATTGCACATGATGTGAAGAATATTTTGTATAGGCCTATGCTAAATTACAGTACCAGTCAAAAGATTGGACACATTTTTTAAAAGAAGTCTTTATTCTCTAACCAAATAATAATTTTTCTATTTTAATATACTTTAAAATATAATGTATTTCTGTGATACAAAGCGTCTGAACATTCCTACCTCTATGACATTTCATATAGGCTACTATATTTGTTATATTATATAGCCTATATGTTAACATCCAGAGACACTTTTGAAGATAATACACGTTTGCGATGATGTATACATGTATTGCCTCAGAATTTGCTTCTGAATAGCGCTCACTCAGTGGGTGTGGCCGCATTAGTGGATAATGAGCTGAATCACGGATGTCTGACATGGCTCTTTTTTCATATAGATTACATAAACAGAGAATTTTTGTTTTCAATTTGACTTACACAATTTAATACCTGACATTTCAACGTTTCTTTAGACATAAGTCTAATTTTTTTGTGATTAGTATTCACTAATTGGACTTCGTTCAGAGAGAGATGTCAGATCTCGCATCATGTTGGTTTTCTTTATTTTACAAAAAGCACAACATTTTTGTTTTTACTCTGAGTGTACACAAATAAAAGAAGATATTTCACAGATAACTATTAATTGTATGTGCAACATTGACAGAGTATTTTGAGTCTCTTTCACACCGGTAAGAAAAAACCGAGGTGGTATCGCCTACGATACCGCCGACTCAAGGGAGTTAAAGTCTTTCCAAGTGAACTATATTTTAGTGTTTCTGTTTTTGCCAGATAATAGTGTTTTGTTAAGGCAAGCATCACTGTTCTCAGGGTTTTGAAATAAAACACCCCAGAACATTCTATGAACCTGATAGCAATTTGTTCATAGCATTGCCTGTGTTTGTTTCTTAGATGCACACAGTAGCATGACATACAGTAATGACCCTATTAAGCTAGAAAATGCTCAGGACCAGGGGGAATGAAGAAATGGAGTACTATTTGTTTGCCTGAGAATTTTGATTGCTCTTTGTTACCTGAAAAAGGTAGTTTTCTTGTATCGCAAGCACTTTGTAAGGGCATAACGTGAGAAATACTCAATCTCTGCTCACTGCTGATGAATTAAAGGCCTGATTCGTTTTATGTAGCACTTCATACTAAAATTTTATTGATCCATCAACTCAAGGCTAGACCATTCTTGGATTTATTTCTGCGTTTTGACCAAATCAGATGGCCAGACTCCATAAAGTTTGAGGTATATGTAAAAGTTCCCTGCGATACCACACCTCTGTGTAGTCCTGTTCGGGGCATTCATTACCCTTTGACATTTCACTTTATCTTTTCCCAGAGCTTCCCAAGAGCGATGAATATTAAACATGCTGCCTGTTTGTAAAGCAGCTTCTGGCTTCGCCCGCCGGCAGAATGTAGAGCTGTGTTGTGAAGCTTCGCTCTCCTGTGAATAGGAGGATATTCGGATTCTGCAGTTACTTGAATAAGAGATGCAGAAATTTGTACCTCAGAGATATAATAAAACATGTGGATCATATCTCGCTCTTCTACATAAAGTGGGCTCCAGCAAAAATGTATATGTAAACAGGCGGCGTGGGAGCAGAGTCTGGTTTACGGGGCCGCTTTCTGGTCGAGGACATTCAGCTGCTACCTTCCAGAACCTCCCAATTACCATCCCCATGAGACTGATTTCATTAGCATTACTGCTGATTTTCAATGAAACTATTTTGATTTTTTTTTTCTTAAATGAGCTGCCGTCAACACATGTCATGGCTTGCCCAGAGTTTCTGGCTGGGAGGTCAGGGGAGGTCAGACATAAAATTCGGTAGGCACATGAACAAAACTGCAATTGAATTTGAATTAGCACCAGCTGATCTTAATATTAGCAGTGGCTTATTGCCAGGGGGTGTCAGCTCAAATAATTAACATGCACAAATAGCAGTAAATCCTGCGGTAACGTACTGTGTGCAACCCAGCAAGTCTTTGAATGCTTAAGAAAAACATCTTCTTTCTTGTGAGTGGGGAACTATCTATTTGTAGCGAAAAAAAAAAAAAAAAAGCAAGCAGACAAATAAATAATTGGAGTAAGTGAATAAATAACACAATATAAGTGTGCCTCGAATTACTTTTCTAGCCATTAATTTTGTCAACTTTTATTCCTTGTATCTGGTTAATCTCGTTCCGTGTTCCTCTGGCCTCTTGAGCCCCGCACATCAAATCTTCTCACATCTTTTGATGCATCTGGTCCTGCCGTGGAAGCTTTTATCGTAGTGCAGCTTGCATATGTAAGTGACCCTCTTTGAATGAATTTTGAGACTGTCCTAGTTTGTTCTGCTCGAGGAGGCTCTTCATCTTCTCATTTACATGTGATGAAAGCATGCACCACTTACTCTGACTTGTCCTACATCATCTGTCCATTAATTTTTTTTTTTTTTTTTGTGAAATTCTCTGAATGTTTTGGTAAAACGTGGCCGTCACATCTGTGTGGAAAATGGATTTAATTTGAGAAATTTACAACACTTTAAAAACAGCTAGTCATTTTTTATTGGGAGTTAATGATGTTTGAGCTTCCAGTGCACAAAAACATGGCCTCTATATCTGTACATATACTGATATGACACACGTTTGAGCTGTGTGTGACCTTTTAACTTTTTAAGAGGACAAAAACTTGTGCAAACTACACTTGTAAAAAGCGTGGTTAATTTTCTATAACATATATTTGTTACAGAGCCCCATGTTTGTCTTCCCCTGTGACCTAGTTTCCCCGTTCTGTTGATTAGTTCATTTGATCCACCTGTGTCTTGTTAATCATCCCATCACCTTGTTTAGCTCCCTTTGTTAGTCATCTGTATTTATTCCCTGTGTTCCCATTCACTCCTTGTCCGTTCTCGTTGTTGTCAGATGCTAGTTTGGTGTACTCTGCCTTTGTTTACATTAAAGTCTTATATGTTTGTGGAAATCTGTTATCTGCCTCATCTCTACACCACCAGCCGTAACAGAAGAACGGACCAATACAGTTTTTGCAGCGATTTTCTTTTTTGTTTGTTTTTTCCCCTTTCTCCGTCACCATGGACCCCGCTGTTGCCCTTTTGTGCCTGGAGCAGAGGGACCGCTCCCTGGAATCACACACCCTGAATTTTTTGGAGTTGGCGTGCCTCACACACTATCCAGACCGCTCGCTCTGCGTGTTCTACATCTCCAGCCTTAGTGAGCGGTCCCGGGCACGCCTCCCAGGGAGCGGTCCTCAGAAGGACTTCGCCGCACTCGTGGAGTGGGTGCTGGTAAACAACAACTCTCCGTTTACCATCTGCCCCGCGGAGGATGACTTCGCCGCCAGCCCCACTCCACTGCCAGAAGCCAGTCAGTCACCATCGACGAACGTCACAACGGAGATGTTTCACGAGCCCACCGCAGACCGAGGAGGCCAGCCCACCGCGATGGATGAGCCAGGACCGAGGAAAGGATCGGACCGTACCATCGCCCCGGAGCCAACCTCACAGCAAGGTTCTGACCAGGTGCGTGAGCCGGTAACATCATCTGACGTCGTGGGAGTGCTTGTGGAGAGGGCTGGGAGGAAAGCTCCGCCCACAACACCACCACAATGGAAACTATGACTGACACTGGCAAATATGCTGAGGAACTGAAAGACATTTTTTACAGTTGATTTAATTGATTTTTTCGGAGAGGTGACTTCCCATTCCCCTGATTCTCCTGTTTTTAATGATTCTCCTGAGCCTCCAGAGGACCAATCTCCAGTGTTCTCCAGATCTCCGTCTGAGTTCCCTGTCTGCCCACCCAGCCTCCCTCTCCCGCCTCCTCCGTCACCCAGTCTCACAGCCAGTTCCTCAGCCCCACCATCACCTCTGCCCTTCAGCTGCTCGACATCTCCCACATGCCAGGTGGGGATGTCGAGCATCTTCAGGTCCTCCACTACATCCACTCAAGAGGATCCCCTGCCTCCACTTCCAGCCTCCACGCCCCCTGCTCCACCTCGGCCCGTCGACACTTCGGCGTCACCCTGGCTCGTCCCTCCCTCGGCTCCACCGGACACCATCGGCCATACGGCTTCTCCGGGCTCCCTCGTCTTTCCGGCTCCGCCTTGGTCAGTCGTCCACCTGCCTGCACCTACGGCTCCGTCTGGCTCCTCCTTCCCTCCAGCTCCGCCTACATCCTCGGTCCCACCGGCTCAGCCTCTGCCCTCTGGATGTCCGCCTCCTCCTCGGACGCTCGTCGCCATGGCTCCTCCTCGGTCTCCAGGACCATCGGCTGCGCGTGGGCTCGTCGGCTCTTCAGTTACACCTGGGTCTCCAGCTGCATCTCCGTTGGTCGTCCCCAGGGTGTCGTCTGCCCCCAAGCCGACTCCACCATGGCTCCTCCCACCTGCGACTCTACCCTGGGGCCTCGTCCTGGCTGGCTTCTGGGGTAACATCTGGCTCCTCCTGCTCCTGGCTTCCCCCTGGCTCCTCCCACCCTCCACTCCCCCATGGACTGTCTTTGTTGTTTTCTATGGACTTTTCTTTTTTGTTTGTACTCCGCCCTCCTCCAGAACCCCCTCCCTCCCTCCTCTGGACTCTTACGGCGCGAGGACGCGCCTATTCGGGAGGGGGCGAACTGTTACAGAGCCCCATGTTTGTCTTCCCCTGTGACCTAGTTTCCCCGTTCTGTTGATTAGTTCATTTGATCCACCTGTGTCTTGTTAATCATCCCATCACCTTGTTTAGCTCCCTTTGTTAGTCATCTGTATTTATTCCCTGTGTTCCCATTCACTCCTTGTCCGTTCTCGTTGTTGTCAGATGCTAGTTTGGTGTACTCTGCCTTTGTTTACATTAAAGTCTTATATGTTTGTGGAAATCTGTTATCTGCCTCATCTCTACACCACCAGCCGTAACAATATTCACTTGTAGTACAAATCTTAAAAGTGTAAAAAAAAATAAAATAAATAAATTTTAATTGCCACACACTTAAAGGGGGGGTATAACAGTTTCTGCCAATCTCATGTTAATCTTGCGTACATATAGAGTAACCGTAACGGAGGTTCTTGTGTAATGGGAAGGAAGAGGACAGGGATCGGCTTTGGGCTGCTGACAGATTTTATTCTCACCAGAGAAAAATATCAAACACATAAACAAAAAGACGGTGCAACGCACACTCAATAATTCCACATCCAAGGACGGGCTTCACTCCATACAACGAGCACAGCTCACTCAGTCGGTCTGTCAGCAGTCCCTCTCTCTCTCACACGCTCCTGCTTCTCCTGGCGTTTTACCCTCTCTCCACGCCAATTACTGGAACGAGAAACAGGTGTTTGTGATTTACATTCAACCCGTTCAATCACCGCACATCCCCAAACACTCCCTCCTGTTGCAGACCCCGCTAAACCACGCCCCCCTCGCCACAGTAACAATGCATCCTTCTTATCTCTTTAGTTTTGGTCTTTAGTTTTGTTGTATTTATAAAAGATAGATACGCTAAACTGAGTCTTTCCGTAAAAAGCCGAGCTCCTGGAGGCGTATCTGCCATCAGTGCTGTGGGCAGAGCTAAAGAGCATGCACAGCTTCTGTGATGTCTGCTAGCTGTGACATCATTATAAATACAAAGGGAACAAAAGCGTTCGTGTTGTTTACATTTTATGCACTTGCGTGCCGATTGCCAACAAAACACAGACATCTGACACAGCCTTACTCACCACCCGCGATCTGCATATCCAGCGCAGATCTTGCTCTGGGTGATGTGTGTGCACACGCTTATCAGGGAGAAGTGCTATATACAAGAAATTTCGCTCTCTTTTGACGTCATACAGAATTCGCTCGAAAAAACCCTCCGAAATCGGAAGTAGTCATTTGGCACAGAAATACTCCATCATACATCCAACTCGTGTTTTGAAACTTTGGCCATGTTTAGCATGAGAATCCAACTCTTTAACAGTGTAAATAAGCCAGAATGCATGAAACAGCATTACAACTCCCCTTTATGTACATTTTAAAAATTGCACTTATTTTGTACTTTATTAAAATTTTATAGTTAAAGGCACAATATGTAATATTTTTGGATTAAAATATTCAAAAACCACTAGAACACTGTTATATTTTGTTGATGTGTGTACTTACATTATCCCAAATGTTTCCAAGAATGTTTAAATCCAGAGAAATAAGCAATTTTTACCAGGACACGGACCATGTCTGTGTGTCGCCTATCATTGACATCATACCCACATTACCCTTGGTTTCCGGTTTTAATTTGTATTTTATTTTCCGGTATTTATTTTGTTTGGATACATTAACGGACAGAAAACTAATCATGTTATATAGCTCTTATTGTTTAAATATAATTTTTTTTGATTTACAGGTTTACTCATGCACTCTTTTTTGCAAAACTCTAAACACATTCTCACTCACTAAAACCCATTTTGCACTGTGATGCTCAGAGTGCACAGATGGCACAGGTACACTGAATCTTGATACCAACAATGGATGGAAGCAATCTGAGAGGGAGAGGAGGAAGAGTGTAAGAGGTGGTAAACCAGGAGAAAGAGGATGGGACGTGGGAGAGCCAGGTGTGGAGTCTTTTCAAGGCTGGATCTGGCACCCAGAGGGTTTTTCCCTTTACCTGACAAAATACAACATTGCCTGTGATGTGGACAATATTCAATACGATACTATACTTACAGTACATACAGTATACAATATATTCACTATATATTCATTTTTTTTTGAAGATTTGGTTTTGTGTTTAATGTTAAAGGCTTCAAGAAATTTGTCTTAGTGATTGTGAAAAATTGTAAAATATTTTAAATGTATTAAAAAACATGGTTTTGGTGAGCGCTCTGTAATATGTATTCACATTAGATTTTAAAAGCAACACAATTCGTTTGCAATAAGACAAACCAGATTCAAATTGCCCGGCAAATTCGTAAAGCAAAGAAAAATCATTTCTAGCTGATCAACATTATGAAAACTGGTAAAACCTTTAGGAACTTCAAAAGATAAAACAGCGAAATTCCTAATATTACTTCCAATATTTCCAAATTATGTTCATTTTCATAGAGCGGGCCAATATCGTGACGATTATTTAAAATCAATCGAGAGAAGCAGATATCGTTGTCGTGATAAAATACGATTAATCGTGCAGCCCTAATTTAATTTAATTTAATTTGACTTGACATTTGATATTCAACAGTATCCTTGACATTGGCACTGTTTGCTTTTGATCTGCCTGCATTGACACTATTCTTTAAAAGGAAAAATTATATGCCAATTATCAATGTAAAGCTGCTTTGACACAATCTGCATTGTAAAAAGCGCTATATAAATGAAGGTGACTTGACTTGACTTGACTATTAAATTGCAACTTCATCATTACAAATGAGTTTTGGTAGAAATTAAATTGAGTATATTTTAGGTTACCATAAATACTTGTCAGTACATTCAGTAGTAGTCTTTATTCATGTTTCAGAGAACAATAAAAGTATTTATGAAATTACATTGTAAAGATTTAAGTCCTGCTTAAGTGGGTCAAAAAGCAGCTAATGTAGACTATAATACATTCTGATTGTTATTAAGTGTCTGAAAACATTACTTTCAGTTTGTACTTAAGTATATCCTTTTAACATGTATTATTTCTGTAATGAGCAGGCCGACTCTTTTTAAATGTATGATGACGTGCATCTTTTTCACGGTAGGCTGAAGAAAACTTTTTAGAGCTTCTATCTTTGAGAAGATCACTTGCTTTTGGCATGCTGGGCATCCAAAGCCCAAAAAGAAAAACGCTGAAGGGCACAGAAGGTCACATTTCCGATTACAGAGACAAACCACCTCACATTACTTCAGCCAGGCAAAAAGAACACCTTAGTTTTATGGGATGTGCTTCTTATTTCACATTGAGTGAAGCAGTTACGGGGTCATAGTCGGCCGCCCACGAAATTAGTCCCGTGCTTTGCCCCCCTTTAAGGGCTATTTCATTAGTCACAGGTGACAGAGAGCTCTGCTAATTACAATGAACATGAAGCTCGTCTCACTTTGATCCTCGGCGCTCTGAAAAATCAGCTTAAAAGAGAATATTTCAACGCTAAACTTTTGTTGTGTTAAAAGTGTATATCAAAGACTTAATTGGACAATAGAAGATTGGAAATACGTTGCCTGATCTGATGAGTCTCGGTTTCTGCTGTGACATTCAGATAGCAGGGTCAGAATTTGGTGTAAACAACATGAAAGCATGGATCCATCCTGCCTTGTATCAACTGTTCAGGCTGCTGGTGGTGGTGTAATGGTGTGAGGGATATTTTCTTGGCACACTTTGGGCCCCTTAGTACCAGTTGAGCATTGTTTATATGCCACAGTCTACATGAGTATTGTAGTATACAAAGTATACTCATCTTCTGATGGCTACTTCCAGCAGGATAACATGGCACATTATCACAAAGCTCTGTTTTTTTTAACATGACAATGAGTTCATACTCAAATGAGCTCCCGAGTCAGATCTCAATCCAATCGAGCACCTTTGGGATGTGCTGGAATGGGAGATTTGCATCATGGATGTGAAGCAACTGCATGATGGTGTCATATCAATATGGACCAAAATCTCTGAGGAATGTTTCCAGCCTCTTGTTGAATCTATGCCATGAAGAATTAAGGCAGTTATGAAGGGAAAAGAGGGTTCAACCCAGTCCAACCCAAATATTTTGTGTTGAGCAAAATTATAACTGAAATATACCCAAAAGAATCGGAACTGAATTAAATTAAATTAAATTAATGGATTTGAACTGAGAAATTGTGAATTGTAATAAAAACATATCAGGAGCAGTGTATCAATACTAGGGGTGTGCCCGAAGCCTAACTCCGAATTTGGAAAGGCACAGAAAATGATTAACGCATTCTATGGAGCCCCTTAAGCAGGGGTATTCAACTAAAATTTAAAGAGGTCCAGTTAGAGAAAATTTCTTGAAGCAAAGGTCTGGAAGATCATAATGTCTAACTAGTTAGTGTGATATATATTTAAGTAACCTATTAGTTGCATCAACATCTGCATACATCAATTCCTGACTGTCAAATTAAATGAATTCAGTACAATTCAAAAACTTTTTGACAATATTTATTGTCACATAAAATAGAACATATATGTATGACTGTAGATATAATGTTTTCTCATTAAATAAATAAAGTAGGGCTACAGGCTTGCTGTTGTAGTCGTTTACATCACAGTAAATCATGATTTCACTATCATGTGAAGATAGAGAGGTGACTGACAGGATGATGCCATCACATCCTAAGCATCCTTGACGAATATCTTGTCTTGTAAAATGTGTGGTCAGTATCGCCACTCGCTATACAAACGTGAAAGTAAAAAGCAAACGTGCATTCAAAAGCATATTGCATCGCATATTGATAGTGGCTCTCTGACTGACAAATTATGTACTATATATATACATATATATATTTTTTTTCCTCCCATCTCATGTTTTTCCATCAACATGTCCCTTTAGGGGCTCCATAATAGCATGCAAAATTTCCTTTTGCTTGACACGTTAAAAAATATTTATATTTCAGTATTATTTGTACTATTTTTTACAGTTTCCATGTTCCTTTTGCCATTACAACTGTGAGTACATTAACACATGAAGCCCACATTTAAAGGATTAGTTCACTTTCAAATGAAAATTAGCCCAAGCTTTACTCACCCTCACGCCATCCTAGGTGTATATGACTTTATTCTTTCTGATAAACACTCTCGGAGATATTTTAATAAATATCCTGACGCATCCAAGATTTAAAATGGCAGTGAACGGGACCCACGAGTATGAGCTGAAGAGAGTGCCTCCATCCACTTCCATTCATCATAAAAGTGTACTCCACACAGCTCTGGGGGGTTAATAAAGGCCTTCTGAAGTGAAACGATGCGTTTGTGTAAAAAAAACAAAAAAAAAAAAAAAACATATTTAGCAAGTTATGAAGTAAAATATCTAGCTTCCGCCAGACCGCCTTCCGTATTCAAGTTACAAAGAAAGTGTAAACTGTCCCTTCAGTTACACTTTTTCTGTAAGTTGAATAGGGAAGGTGTAGGACGTAGCGTAAGCTTTTTGAACTGCAAGAATTGCTCTTTCTTCATACGTTGAATACGAAAGAGAGTCTGTCGGAAGCTAGATATTTTACTTCACAACTTGTTAAATATGGATTTTTAAATCTGGCCTAAAAACCTGTTTTTACAGTCTGCCGTTAGATGCTATGTGAGAGCTGCTTTCTTTTACTGTGTTTTATTGTGTCTCAAGTGTTTTTGTTTTATGGTGCTGACTGTTTGTATTAATGAATATGTTTTCTTTTTTTATGTACAGCACTTTGATAAACACTTGTTGTTTTAAAAAAGTGCTTTATAAATAAACTTTGAAGCTTTACTCAACCTCCAGCCATCCTGGGTGTATATGACTTTCTTCTTTCTGATAAACACTCTTGGAGATATTTTAATAAATTGGTTTTAATAGTGTTATATTGATAAAGTGCAATAAAAGTGTTTTATCAGCCATTGTTTTGAACAGGTTTAAATACAGTATGTGTATTGGTAATGTTAGCTCAGAGCGCAGACACTCAAGAGTCAATAGTGAGACATGAGCGGTTCTGCTCTCCTAGTGTTTTGCCTACTGCCGTACAAATGTTGTTGTTCTGTTGTCCAGTAATGTCTGCCATAATCAATGTTCCAAATAAGTGGAAAACTTTTGCAAACCATAATATTGCCTCTTTGGCTTTCCACAAGTTTGTTGTTCAGTTTTCAGAGTAGATGTGACATCAGTTCAATTTGCCCTGACTGCTCGAGTCTCTCAGACGTGACGTTCTGCCACTGTGTGCCGTTCAATAACTCCATCATGAATTCGATAGAATCTGCCCCTTCATTTGTGCTAATGTTGGTCGAGGCTCATTAGCCAAGCTATGTTAACCTCTGCTGGCTGGCCTGACACGCACCGCACACCCTGGCAACGACAGTCTTGTTAGACGGTTCACATTAACATTCTTAGCAACAAACACAACCCACTCTGTGAAACAAAATGTTACACACTACTGCTCTTCTGTATCGACTCACAAACGTACAAGAAACATCCACAATGCAGGACCTTGATGGGTTGTGAGAATTCTCCACCCCCTCTTTAGAATTCAGCCTAATTGCATTGTAATGTGGCATAATAAATTATCCTGATGGTAATTACTGCACGGAGAGGAATGTCTCTGTACTTTCAGTGCGGAAGTTTCTGTGTTGTTTAGATATTGTTGCTACAATTTGTTTTGTGATGAATACCAATTTTGTGCGTGGACCAGTGGGGAGTAACTAATTGCAAGTAGAAACGCTACTAACATAATAAAATTTTTCAGCAGTGTGGCAATAGCTTTGCTGTTTTCGAAACACTGTGCTTTTCCAGAGAAAAACTCATTTCTTCCAGCAAGTCGATGAAGAGAAGTTTGATTCATTTTAGTGAACTAGTTCATTTGAATCATGATTCTGTGATTCTGTTGTTCACACAGTCAGTGTTTGGGATTGAAAATGGTGTTTTCTCACTGATTTGGCAAATCCTGATTTTGCCAAGGAAGACATGTTTTGTTGATCCTGAAGCAACATTCCTGTCTGAAAATGTATTCCTAACCATATCCCTACCCCTAAACCTAACCCAACCTATAAGTTATCCCTAATACCAGAGGGAAATGATAACACTGATGTAGAAGCATCTAACCCTGGTTTTAAGCCTAAACTTGACATAAACTGTAAACATGTCCCTCAAATCTGACTGCTTGATTGAAATGTTGTTCCAGGATCAACAAAGATGTTGATCCAGAAACATGCTGCACTTGGTGAAATCAGGTTCTGCAACAGATTTGAGTCTTATTCATTCAACAGCTGACAGCAACATCTCGAATACTTCCAAAGTCAAGCCATTTATATATTTTTACGTTAACGGTTGTAACCATAGTGGGAGTGACTAAAGTGAATATTAAAGATACTGACTTCCATAACATCAGAAAGTCTTATCACAGTTGACACAATGTAATTTAATAAACAAGTCCAATCAAGGAGCGAGTTCATCCGACAAATCTTAATTAACGACAGTGACTTTAATATGACTTTAGAGCAGCATTTGAGTCGTGCACAGAGCACAGCTTTGGTGGAAACTTTCAAATGACACACCACTCATTTTTCTCTGTCATTTACCGAATTCCTACATGAAAACACGCAACACACATGACATATGCACAGCACAGCACCATATGACGCAACAGACAACTTGTTGTCCAGTGTGGTTCCATTCACATAGGACAAATTTACTGAAATAAATTCTGAAACTTTAAAGTGATAGTTCACCTAAAAATAAAAAGACAGAAGTCCATACTGTACAATGACCATATATGTCCAACATTGGACCAAAACATCATTGGACCCCATTGGATCCCAATGACTCATTTTAGGGAAAAAAAAAAAAAAAAAGATATCTGTAAAAATGAGCTTCCCCAACACTGTCAAGTGTTTGAAAGCTGATGTCTCCCATGAAGATTTTGAACACCCTCTGCCTGGTTTCATTCCTTTTAAAGTATATTTTTGTTTTGTTGTGCCCCCCCCCCCCCTCCCCCCACCACCCAATAATGTAATTTGGTTGACAAATAGTCACAGTGTGACTTGGTAAGCACAGGACTCACAAGCTAAAGGTGTACACAAGATCATTATTATCCATGGAAACAGACCCCCTACAGCAGAAAACATTCTTGAGTGTTTGAGCAATGCTGATTTCTCATCCTCACCTTTCTGCTGATCAAAGCAGATGAAGCTGTTTATTAATTAACCTCAGGAATGGAGTGATTGTGTGAGAAATTGTGTTCATGACTAAAAAAAGCTGATAATTACTCAAACACACTCCTACCTTCCCGGGGGAGTAATTGTTGAAAGTTTCAGGTGGACAGATGTGGCGAGCACCTGGCTGTTCAGTGTGCAATCTGACTTTTATGAGGTCTGATCTGATGACATACAGTGATGATGGATTTTAATATGTCTTACACTCATTACCAGGAGCAGCACTGTTTAATTATTTCATTTCTGATTAAGTCTATTTGGGCTTTCATTACATCACATCTTTGTTTCCCAAGGGCCTCCGATGAAATCGACAGAAGACAACCAACAATTATGTTTTCATCGCCAGTGTTTCATGTCTCTATATTGAAGTGCAGATGCCAGTACATCCACATAATTACTCACGACATGCGAATGAATGTGAAATGACAGAGAAAACGAACACGCAAAGATATACTTCATCTCAACTTCAGTTAAAAACAATCAAGCTGAGATTCTAGCTAGGTAGTTTGACCTTTTCGGATGGATTGGGCAATTTGTCCATAGAAAGAAAGGCTGACCTTTTTAAGCACTTACACTCAACGGGATATCAATTAGCAAGAGCCAAAGCACTGACAGGGAAAAGGAAAATGTGTTGGATCAGAAAGAAGCCTTTCCTTAATAATGAAGCATCTCGTTGCTGGAAACCAGAAATGTAACATTTGTGTATCATGAGTGGGGTTTTGGCTGCTAATTACGGTGACGAGCATTTGACCAAATACCAAGAGTATTCCAGGGAGCCTAGATCATTGCAGACACCCTAATGTGAGAGGTTTTGAGTTGCTGTTTATTCAGAATGACTCAAAGAACTCATTAAACAGATAGATAGATAGATAGATAGATAGATAGATAGATAGATAGATAGATAGATAGATAGATAGATAGATAGATAGATAGATAGATAGATAGATAGATAGATAGATAGATAGATAGATAGATAGATAGATAGATAGATAGATAGATAGATGGACGGACATGGACAGAGACATACAGGCAGATGGAGACAGACAGACAGATAGATAGACAGATAGACAGACAGATAGATGGATAGATAGATAGATAGATAGATAGATAGATAGATAGATAGATAGATAGATAGATAGATAGATAGATAGATAGATAGATAGATAGATAGATAGTGTTTGACTAGTGTTAACTGCAGTGCATCTAAAATTCACACTGTTTTTTACCCTTTAAGTGCAATTATGTTTGTCATGCAGTGCAAACAAGAAAATGAGATTAATTACATTTGTTCAAGCAAGTACTTTCAGTGTGTTTTGTTTGTTGACTTAACCCTCTGGAGTCTGAGGCTGATTTGGGGCCTGGAGAACTTTTGACATGCCCTGACATTTGTGCTTTTTTCAGTTGTTCATAAACACATTAATGGAAAAAGTGTCATTACACTGTATTCAGCACAAACTAGGCTACAATAATATGTGAGGAACATGTATGTACATGTTTGTGTTTTTGAAGGAATAACATTTATGCGTGGTTATTGAAAAAACAAAAAACTTAAGTCACTGAAATAAGGCCAAAAAAAGTATAATAAATCTGTGTTCATAAGACTTTAGGGTATTGGAGGTTGTAGACTAGAGTTTTTGCTTCAAAATTATGTAAAAATTATGCTGCCTACTCCTTCATATAAAACAATATATTGATTTAGTTTTTGTAAGACACTTTTTGCCAAGAAACACAGTATGCGAGGAGGCGTGAATCACCACTGAAAATGGACCATTCTCACCTGAGAAGACAAAAGAATTGGATAGTAATGAGCTGAAATGACTTGCATATTAATGAGGCATTTCAGTCAGGTAGGCTGTGAAAAAAAACCTTCTGTGATGTCTCAAGCTCATTATGATATATGAAACATACAGAAAAATATTATTACAATATAAAGTAATGGTTTTATATTATACTTTAAAATATAATGTATTTCTGTGATACAAAGAGTCTGAATATAGACTTTTAGTTTAAAAGCATGCACATTTGGAGAAATATTGGATTCTCATATGCTTATGTCAATTTTCTATACAGAGGAGTTATATTAACTTAATATTCACTGTCATTACTATGAGCGCTGGTGTTTTCAATTCATCCTTGAAGTCGGAGGGCGCTCTATGCATTTTTAGTCCACAAATTCATCTAAAAGAAGAAGAGGCTATTCCATGAATGGAGTTTACAATACATACTGCAGCCGGAGGGCGCTAAAGAAACAAAAACTCATCTAAACTTCATCTGTAGAAGACAAGTAAACAGGAAGTAACTGCATGTCTTCTAGAGATCGCTAACCATGACTTTTACATCCAGATAAACACTTTTCAAGACAATAAATACACGATTGAGATAATGAATGCATGTATTGACTGAATTAGCGTCTGAATAGCGCTGGCTCTGTGGGCGTGGCCGCATTAGCAGATAATGAGCTGAATCACGGATTTCTGACATGGCTCTCTTTTCATACAGATTACATAAACAAAGAAGGTTTGTTTTCGATTTGACTTACATGATTTAAAACCTGACATCTTAACGTTTTTTTAGACATAAGTGTAATTTTTTTGTCATTAGTATTCACTAAGTTACAGTTCATTTTCTGAGAACTATCAGATTGGACTTCGTTCAGAGGGAGAGGAGAGATCACGCATCATGTTAGTTTTCTTTATTTTACAAAAAGCACAACATTCTGTTTTTACTCTGAGTGTACACAAATGAAAGAAGATATTCCACAGATTAAAATGGTGTATAACTCTTAATTGTATGTGCAACATTGACGGAGTATTTTGAGTCTCTTTCACACTGATAAGAAAAAAACCACGGTGGTATCGCCGGCGATACCGTCAGACCTCAGAGTGTTAAGTACAGTTTGCTTGATCCTAGCAGGAAACGTTGTTGACAATGATGTATGACTCATGAAAAGAATATACTTTTATTTCAACTCGCTTTGAAAGCTAAATTGTGTACATTTTGTCTAACCTATCCTTTGCGGTATCCTGGTTTGTTTCACATTTCCGATGCAGTTTATTTCTCTGAAGCAGGTTTTTTTTTGTTTTTTTTTATGTTTTTTTTCCCCAGACCTATGAATCATTGTGTATATTTCTCTAAGTGAACCCAAGTATCACAGGAACATTAGAGAAAATTACACTCTTGTCCGTTTTCCTTCATTCACATTAAGATGAAAGAATATTTTCATGGTCTATTATCTATTCTGATGGTTTCTGTTGTGCTCTATAATGCAGCACAGTAGCTGTGAATCAGTGAAGAGCAGGAATGGAGAAGCATATTTTTCTAAAGTGTTGCACTGATCTAAATAAAAGGTGAGGAATTCCTCCACGGGCTCTGAATCTCTTCAGACAAAAACAATCTGTACCCGTAACACTGGACAATGATGTTAAGCATTGTTTTTATGAAGGCTACATATAGTGACTTTTCCTTTTCTTGTGAAATTATAGAGGAATAGTTTAGCAAAAAAATCAGTACATAAAAGAATTAGTCAATCATCAAACCATCAATCATATCTGAGTCATACTGTATTTGAACTGTTTGTTAACCAATCTGCTTAAATTGTTAGTTCACCCAAAAATGAAATTTCTGTCGTTAATTACTCACCCTCATGTCGTTCCATGAGGGTGAGTAAGACCTTCGTTCATCTTCAGAACACAAATGAAGATAATTTTGATGAAATTCGAGTTTTTTTTTTATCTCCCATAGAAAGGTATAGTCAAGGTCCAGAAAAGTAGTAAAAACATTGTTAAAATAGTCCATGTGACTACAGTGGTTCATCCTTAATGTTATGAATAGGGATGTGCAACAGCGATCGGGTACTCGACCGTGACAGTGACGATCAATCATGTACATGATGATCGAAATGTTTGTTTTTTTTTTCTTCTCCTGATTGGTTATTGCAGCACTTTGGGCGGCGCCCTAAGCTCTGATTGTTTAGCTCACCACAGCATGCTTCAAAAGACGTGAGAAGAGAGAGAATGGCCTCAAAGTCACATAGTGATGTCTGGCTTCTGGCTTGTTTAGTTTCATGCTCAAATGAAATGCACGATATCTGAGTTATTTGAGATGGTCATATTGCTTTTAGATGTTTCTTAAAAACAAAAAACAAAAAAAAAAACACACACAGGCAGTTTATGGAATCATTTAATAATGTAGATGAAAATATAGCACAAATCTGCCATAAACATAGCATTATAGTGAGAAGTCTCGCTACAGTGTGTAACTTAAAGTTCACTGGCATTTGCATCTTTTTTGTGCAGATACAAGTTGTAATGTTACATCTGTTATCTGATGAGTTATCTGATTAATATCATAGGATGTGTCATAGAACAGGCTTCAGTTTATTGGCATGAAGTTACTCTTCACCACAGGCAGCTATTCCTTGTTAGATGCTTCTTTATTAATAACATTGCTGCATCATAATCATAATCTATATTCTAATCATGTGTTAATGTTTTCATAGAAAGGTTTTTATGTCATATTTTTATTTTTAATATTAATTTTCATAATGGTCTTCAGATATTTTCATTATCTCCATGACAGCCATGCTCCTCCCCCCGCACATGCCCCGTCCCTAGAGTACTCGATTACTCGTTTTTGAAACCTATTGATGATCAAAATAAAAAATTGCCAAAAACGCTCATCCCTAGTTATGAAGCAACAAGAATACTGATTGTGCACAAAAACAAAACAAAAATAATGACTATTCAACAATATATTTTTCTTTTTGCGCACAAAAAGTATTCTTGTCGCTTCATGACATTAAGGTTGAACCACTGCAGTCACATCGACTGTTTTAACAATGTCTTTACTACTTTTCTGGACCTTGAATGACCGTAATTACATTGCTTTCAATGGGAAAAAAAAAACTCTCAAATGTCATCAAAAATATCTTAATTTGTGTTTGAAGATGAACGAAGGTCTTATAGGTTTGGAATGACATGAGGGTGAGTAATGAATGAAATTTCATTTTTGGGTAAAAATAATTAACATTTTCAACAAAACATTTTTATGTATCTTCATTTGCGCAGTGGTTAAGTGTAGGGATGTGCAAAAATAATTAATATTCGAAAAATAAAAATACTATTCGAATTTTACTATGTTGCTTTGCTGGCCGTAAATGCAGTGAATACATGATAAATCCTGAGCACTAAAACTCGCAGTTATAACTAAATGCACCGGGTGGCGCTTTGGAGCGTGTTCAACAAGTTTATTTTATTTGATCGTCACATAATGTTGTTGTCTCCCTCGCGAAGTTTGGAATTACTTTGATGAAAATTATCTTGCAAAATGGAATTACTTTTGATCAAATTAATTAATGAAACTGAGTTATCATAATATCAACACCATAATGAGAAAGCACATAAAATCTAAATACCCATCGAGTAAGGAAAGACAGCTGTCCATCACTGCATTCACAACGTCAGGAAAGTGCAGCTGTAAGTTATCCCCGAGTGAGCCAAGATGATAACTTATCTGATAGCAAAATGATTTTGAGACATATGCTTCCGTTAAGTTTTGTCGAGGGAGATATATTTACGAACAGAAAACACAGTGCTACTGTTAGAAACTTAGCTTAGCACACCGTTATGTATTGTTATCTTAGTCTCTGCAACGTCTGTCAGCACGGCTCGTTTTCTCACCAGAGCATGTGGATATTATTGTTTTTCTCAACATGAACATGTGAAACAATATAAACACGATAACCATATACTGAGTGTATGTACGTTTTGTACAATAACGGGCGCTGTCTGCTTTATTAGTATTTTCCCGCTCGCGCTGCTTGAGATTAAATGCTTTTGTTCTTAATATTTTCTTTTTACACATATTGTTTAATGCTTTGAACTAAAAGAATATAATTAGATATAATGTAAGCTTGTTGTGTATATTGCCTAATCGTAAGCTTGTTCAGAAATGGTTACAAAATATTGATGAATATAAAACAATAACATCTTTCTCGTTTAACCTCATTTAAATAAACGAATATTCGAATATTCGTTTTTTAAGAGCCCAAATATTTGAATACAATATTTTGGAAAAATGCCCATCCCTAGTTAAGTGATTCGTTAGACTGTTATACTGATTTGTTAAAAGAACTGGTCATCATGATTCCTATAACAGTGCCTTCCTTAAAACCCTTGCAAAAGAAAAGAAACAATACCATCAGTATCAATACTTGGGTCTCTGAGGGATAAAGCATTTAAGTTAAACGATCTCACTGAAATAAAAACCTGTTTATCTCCAAAGTTAAAACGGAAAGATTTGGTTGTACAGGGAGGGAAAATTTGTTAACGTTTAACGCTTGATTAACATTGCTTTAATTTTCTGCAGTTAAACATCTGTGCGGGTAATTGCTTGGCTGATTTTATCGTCTCTCCCCACAGTGCCCTCCTCGTTTGATACATGAACCTGGGGAATAACAACACCGTTTGATTGTTGGAATTCTAATAATGCGCACTGCACCATGCATTCACAAATAAGACCATATGAGATATATAAAAATCAATACATGCTTGAAACAACGCCAAGCGAGTGAGATTAGGAGCGGAACTCGGACGGGAGTGAGTGTGAGCGTATGCAATTACGATGCCATCTAAACAGTTCATGCTAATAATGAAGTCTGGAGAAATGTCCAGCCCGTACAGCCGGTGCAGAAGTGTAGATGAGGGTTCTGTGGTCTATCTGAGATGATGATGTTCTCGTGTCATGTGGAAATGGGGAAATAAAAGTTGTGCTTGACGTCCGTGCAGAGGGAGTTGTCAGGTTTGATTTATGAAGTGAGGCCCTCTGCCTGACTGCTGCTAACATGTC